>NC_056744.1:1187332613-1187572613 GCF_019279795.1 Protopterus annectens
CATTATAGAAATATTTTCAATCATTAGCATGAAGCCTGTAGTCATAGCGACTGAAGAATCATCATCCACCTTTCTAATGCTCGTTGGTGGGTAGTCTGGTTTTCTGCAAAGTGTGTTGTATAGTCGAAAGTGCTTGAGAGTATTCAGGGTATTGAAACAACATGACTGCATCACTGTCTAAATTGTTTTCTTTTTTTTTAAACTAGTAGCATAGGATATACATTGATGGAAAGGTGTACTCGTCCCAAAATATTCGCGAGTCATGCATTAACCAGTGTACAGAATTCCTCTAAAATACTTGATGTCCTCTGAAAAGTCATGCCTTATCATAGGGCCACTTGCTTCCAAAGTACTTTTGATAAGTGATGTCATGTCAGTGTTCACCTGCTGGCAAACTACTTTCCGTTGTGTGCAGTTGTGGCATCTTACCTATATACAGCTGCCCCAAAGTACTTTCTGTGGTGTGCATGGGTGTTGTGTTATATCCAGAAGCCCCAAACTAATTTCTGTGGTGTACATATCACTATTTACCCTCATCCAAAGTACTTTGCATGGGGAAGTCTTGCCCATAAACAGCTGTCCCAAAGTACTTTATGTGGTGAAGTCTTACCCACAAACAGCTTTCCCAAAGTACTTTGTGTGGTGTTCATGGGTGTTGTGTTATATTCAGAAGCCCCAGACTAATTTATGTGGTGTACATATCACTGTTCACCCTCTCATAAAGAACTTTTTGTGGTGTGCACAACTGGTGGCCTATCAGTATACAACCTGCCCCAAGGAATTTTGTATTCCTCCTTAGGATTTGTCCATTGGCTCCCCTTTCTATACTTCATTGACTCACTAATTAATCCTACAGGTGAGAGACAGCCATCCAAGGACTGGATAAGAGCTCTATGGCTCATTTATTCCTGTCTGATGAGCTTTTTCAGTCTACTCATTCTCCTGGGATATGGGAATCAGGTATTGGGAAGTGGGTGATTCTTCTGATCCCATACAATTTCCCTCACATCTTACCTAGCACCTGTCTGCATGCAGCTTACAGACTCACAATGGGATAGCAGGCATGGAGAAACACTTATGTTGTTGCCCATACCTCCCCTGTTCAGTGGCGCACTGCTCATGCAGTGTGATCCTGCTTGGCAGTTTCAATGAGCAGTCATCTTCCCTCCAGCATATATCACTAATGCAGAGAGCCAGACTGCTTCCCTTCCCCATAGGTAACCTAATATTTGACGCTCACTCTCAGCCTTCCCTGCTCAGGCTCTCCTGCATCCATATTACTAATGATATAGAAATCATAGCTTCACCCTTGTATGCCAAGGGGTCAGGCTTCCTCCTGTGTACCTTGTATAATGACACATGGTGGTATCATGGCTCTGCTCATTTATGCCCAACACAAGTGCTTTGTGTAAACTGAAAGGATGAAGCAACCAAGTTCCCAATGTACTATGTGTGATAGGATGTGGCCAGTACCTTATGTTTGCCCTCCTGCCTCTGTTGTATATTCTCTCATACCACTTTGGAGATGCTTTTACAGCATCCACATGCACTTCTATACTTGACAGCTAACTACCCAACTTCCTATGGAAAAATAGGCCAGAGCAAGACAGTCAACATTCATGCCATCTAAAGCTATCCTGATCTTCATGTGTATGTTATCTGTGTATTTTCTGTATGCATTATCTGTAAACTGTTTACTTTAGGGATGGGTCATTTGCATACAAAGGAAGAATAGTGAAAGTACACTCTTTCCATATGTCCTTCATCTAAAAAAAAAAAAAAGAGCCAAGAGATGAGAACCTCTCTAGGACATCAATGATAACTGCAGATGAGGCAAATAAAATGGCTTCCCATCTGATTATTGTTTTGTCATTAAGATAACTTGTAAACCATGCAGTGCATGGTTGTTCCAGTTAATTATGTAGTATGTTGGTAATAAGAACTGAGCAGCTGATGGTAACAGAATCCAAGAACACTATGTATATTCAGCTCTCATAACTCCAGCCATTCAGCAGCTGTCACACAGCTTTGGAAAGTGCTATTGAGCAATGCGACCAGGGTTCAAACCCTGCTAACAGTCATTAATAAGCTAATGGCAAGATAGCTTAGCTAATGCCAGTTGGTTATCTTTCCCAAAATGTTGGATGAAAGAAATATAACTGGTCTGTCATTTGTATGTTGTACAAATCACCCACCAAAGTACACACAAGCAAGCACAGAGACACACACACATATGAGCATGACACACATGGGGAAAGGGCAATGTGGCCAGACACACATGAAGCAAGGTACACGCACTCAAACACGCAAACACACATGCACATACTTTGTAAATGAGTGCCACAATCACCTCTTTCTTTCGTTTCTCCAAGTCTTTTTGTTTTCTAATACCATGATGAGACAGGACCCCATTCCTGAGTGAAAGTACGATTAAAGTTCATGAAATTAGTATTGTTTCAGTCTTTGATGTTAGTCAGAAGTGTTCTTCGCAGCACCACACTGTGCCTAGAATTGAGTCCTTCTGCAATTCAAATAGAGTTACATGTATCGGTATCAAATCTAAGTATGACTGTAAATTCTTTTTTATAAGACCTATTGCTCCTATGACCACTGGAACTGTCTGTGTATCCTTCTTCCAGGTTTCCCTATTTCTGCCTGTAAATCCTGGTATTTTATGACTTTGTGTCTCTCTGTATGTAAGACACTGTAGTCACTGGGTATAGCAATGTCAGTGATCAATGTTACTTTTGTCTTCTTTTCATGGACTACTATATCTGGTTTTCTCTCATTTATTTTTTGAACTGTTAGTAATGGGTGATCCCATGTGATAAAACGTCTTCATTTTATATAATGCTTTCTGGTTCATGTTTCCAATGATTTTCATTTACTTCAACATTGTAATGTTTGCACACTCCCCAGTTCAGCAGTCTTGGCACATTATTATGCCTTTCAGTATACAGTCCTTCTGCCATTAGTATATTACAACCAGCAACAAGATGTGTGATTGTTTCCAAGTCTGTTTTACAAACCCTATATTTGTTTCTCCCACATGTTCAATGGACTTTGTAAACCAATGTGTATGTAGCCCACTGTCTTGGGCTGCCAATATTAACAGTTCATCTATTGGTTTAAATTCATCTGTCCATAACCATTCCTGCATTTGGTCCTGATCAACATGAGGTTGCCAGGAGTTTTCTGTACTTGCAACTATTTTTATGCATTTTCCAAATTTTTGCCTTCTCATCTGATCCTTCACCTTATATTCTTTCTTTTGTTTTTTGGCACATTCAGTTGCTGCCTGATTTTTATCTACTTCTGGTTTGATTTCCACTCCTGCTTGGTGCCACCATCATCATCATCATCAGCAGCCCTCTTTTTTCCCATGTTCTACATGAGGTCAGTCAGCACCATTCCCACTTGACAGTGACCTGCTTCTGATAAACTAAGCAGGGCAGTCATCTTAGACTTATTCTCCTCATATTTAAAAACATTCACTACATTTCAGTCTTGTGAGGTCAGCAGATATGTATGCAGTTCAACGATTGCAGGTCTATACATTTAATCAATTTCGAGGAGCCCATCCTTCCTACAAAACAGGGAACATATTATTTATAAATCATTTGATAAGCATGAAGCATTTTTCTTGTTTTCTTGTCCAACTGATCCAATAACTTTTGGGGCCAGTCAGTCAATCCAAAACTGTAAGTTAGGACAGGAAGAGCTAATTAGTTTATAGCCTGGAGTTTGTTCCTAGATGTCAGAGCTGTTTTCAGCATTCATTTTAGTCTTCTAAAATATTCCTTACTAAGATTTATTCACATTTGTTCATGCTTTATTGCTGATCCTTCATCAGTTCCCAAATATTTATACACTCCCTCTTGCTCAAGTTCTTTTATATCACATTATGTCCCAGGCTGATATTTTCTTGGTGCTGCAGTTTTCCTGCTTTAAAGGTTGCTTTTTCACATTTATCAAGACCAAATGACATTTTATATAATCTGAGAAAGTTCTGACCACATGTAGTTCTGCTTTCAGTTCATCATCTGACAAACTATATAGTTTTAAATCATCCACAAAAAGACAATGAGAAGTCTTTACATGTTGTTGTTTTCTGGGAGCCAAATTGTAGCCATGACCTAATTTGTTAAGTAGACAGCTTAATGGGTTAAGGGCAAGACAAAAGAGCAGCGGTGACAAAAAGTCACCCTGGAATATTCCCATTTGAATTTTTTATAGTTTACATATTGTCAGAAGGCAAGTTACTGGTCTATAGTTTTTAGGATAACTTACAGGTTCAGTCTAAAGGAGGAATATTTTTTTCTGTTGTTAACCAGGTTGGCATCTGTTTGGGGTGTACATATAAATAGTTCTTACTCATGGCTAAATCTTCATGCAAAGATGTTAATACTTTTAGCCAAAAGTTAGGTACTGCATCTGGGCCTTGGCTTTCCAGTTAGGAGCTTTTCTTAATTTTGCTTCAATTTCTGTGGTTGTTACTTCATCCCATTTCATATCCTGTACATTTGAACTTCTTATTCTTTCTTTTACTTCTATCCATTCAGCATGTTTGTTATGTTCCACAGGATCTTCATAGATATTTGGAAAGTGGAAAACTGGCTCTCTAATCAACAGCTGATATTAAACCCTAATAAAACAAAGCTATTGCTCTTCTCTCCTACTTGCAAATCCTTTCAACCTTCATTTACTATAACATCTAACAACGGGACCATAATCTTACCAGATATGTATACCAAACTCCTGTGTGTTATAATAGACAACAACCTCAAATTTGATATGTACGTAAACCAAATTATTAAAACCGTTAATAAAAAACTTGGCTCCCTATACAAAAACAAACCTTTTCTCACCCCTCTAGCTAGGACTGCCATTGCCTGTACCCATCTGCTTTCAACTCTACTCTGTGCCTCGCCAATACTCACTAACTTGAACAAAACTGATCTCAGCAAACTCTCTAGCTGCTACAATCAAATTGCCAGGTTTGCCACAGGAACTCCCTACAGGACACACCATTGTCAAAACCTAAACCTCTTAGGATGGCTAGAACTCCCCAGCCTAATTCAATATAATCAACTTACTGTAGCATTCAAGGTTATTAACCATCCAGAAAAAACGCCCTCCCTTAAAAACATTATCCATCCCTACAAAAACACTAGGCCATTTCGTTCCACTACAAAACTTTTGGTTCAATTTGTTAAAGCTAATAACCTATCTGGAGAATCTTTGTTTGCAAATTCAGTAGGCAAAACCTGGAATTAGCTCCCATCTGACCTTACTCTGAACCCCTCCCTTAATCAGTTAAAAAATATATATAACCCAGTATTTTAAAACTCACTGGTTATGTCCTTGCTCTAACCCTGACTAAAGCCTCAACTACTTCCATATCCCTGCATTTTTTATTCACAGTGACTTACCTCTTACACTAAAAGGTTTGAAAAGAGAAAATGTAACATCTCTGCAGATACTCTGTATATAGCTGCACCTATAGGTTCGATAAGAGAAATTGTAACATATTTGAATATATTTCTGAATATAAACTGTATTCTTCATAGGCTTGAAATGTGACTATAACTTGTATGTTAATACAATATGTTTGTGCATATACTGTAACTTGCTTGTCTTTTTCTGTTTGTAAGTTTGAAGCTTTTCTCCCTGGTCCTCCACTGAAAATGGACATGTATCCAGTCGGACTATCCCTGTCAACAAATGTAAAATAAAATAAACAATAAATAAAAAATTTCTCCAAAATGTGTCTATTTTTTTCTTTTTTTGGTGGTGTTTCAATTCCTTTTGCCTTATTTTCCAATTCTCTATAAAACTGTTTTGGGACATCAATAAATTGCTTATTTTGTACCTTTTCTTTATATTTATCTACAGATCTTCTAAGTTTTTATGCCAGTGCTGATATCTTTAGTTTATTATTTGCAATAATGTACAATAGATCCTGATCTGTTCTGATACTGCATGTTATATAGCGTATTTACTTCTGTTATATCGCATGAATTTCTACGAACAGTACTGATTACTGTGTTCATTTGTTTTATCAGACTTCTAACATTTTGGGTCTTATTGATCTTAATATGTCTATCCATCGCTATTAAATCAAGCAACTTTTCCCTTAGATCATTTTCTTTTAAACTCAGGGCACATTCTTCATTCTCCATTTCCAGTTGTCATTCTACAGCAAGGTCCAGAGGATCTTCCTGTGCCATATTCTCTTCAGTTTCATCCTGTGTCATTTGTTGCTCTTTCATATGTGAACTCACTGGCCTATCACTTCACAACATCGACTACATCAGAGTTGCCACAGTTTCCTATTTATTCCCTTGCTGTGCAAACTAAACTTTTGTACTGGTTTCTTCCTGAAGGCTCCAAAGTATCTTTCTTCTGGCAACTGATCAGATGTTTCCCGCGACACTGGTTTCTCCTTAATTTGGGGAATCATTATCCTGTCCTGCTGTGGTGTTATCAGAGTTAGAGTTTCTACACTAAATCCTTCACTTTACAGGTAATCCATAACTTCAGTTTCTATTTCTTTAACTTCTCCATTACTAATCCTCCTTTCTACTTTCTCTCTTTGTTTTCTAATTTTTTGTATTATAAAATTTTCCATATCCAGATGCCTTTGCTTGTATTTCTCTTCAAATATCTTTGGTGCTGTTCTTTTTGTATTGATTAGTTTCACTTTTTTCTTTGCATAAATATTGAACCATATTAAATCTCTTTTTCTTTCCCATGTCCATATCTCTTCTTCAGATGTCTTCCACTCCTCCTTTTTCTCTGTATGTGGGGTACTCATTCCATCATGCTGTGAAATAATCTGTGTTAAACTTTCTACACTAAATCCTTGACTTTCCAGTTATTCCATAACTTCTGCTTTTATTTGTTTAACTTCTACTTTATTAATCTTCTGTGCTACATTCCCCCTTTGTGATCTTATTTTTTTGTATTGTGAAATTTTCCATATCTGGGTACCTTTGCCTGTATTTCTCTTTGAATGCCTTTGGGGCTGCTTTTTTTTGTATTGATTAATTTGGCTTTCTCCTTTGCATAAATATTGCACCACATCAGATCTCTCTTTCTTTCCCATGTTCATATTTCTTTTTTATACCTTTCAAAAATCTCTAGATTTTGTTCTTTATATTTTTGCATTTCCTGAGTTGCTTCTTTTTCCAAACGGCTCAAGGTTTCTCAGTCTAGATAATGTTTTTCATGAATCTGTTGTATATACTAACACAAATTTGCATTTAAAGCTTTTGACAGTTTTTCTCGTGAGTACATTTTTCTTTCCACTAATTTCTCTCTTAATCTTTTTGTATATATTCTGTATGAAAATTCTGGACTTCTTGCATAATAGTAACAATACATAATTTCTTTCTTCTCCTCAATAGTCTACTCTATCATTTTTATGGCCCTTTTTTGGCCTATCAGTTTTTTAGAATTTGGTGGAATACTACTTCCTTCTATAACAGGGGGACCATCCTCCTCCTGAGCCTGGCCTAACCCCATTGTAGGAATGTTTCCATGTCTTGAGGATTCCCACTGTCATTTTTTCCAGTCCTGGCAGCAGTGCACCTTCCAGGATTGGACACTTTTTTATGCTGGGATTTGTCCACTTAGCTGTCTTTTTTCTTTTTTTAACCTATTTCTGTCCATGATATATGCTATATAAAACACAGTCTATATATCTGGGTTACCTTATTGAGATACTGTAAAAAACAGGGTCCACCTCATGAAGGTACTCACTAAGACTTAAGGATGAATGAATTCAGTTCCAGCAATACTACTCTCCTTTGCTTGATGAGTTTATCATCTCGCCATTCTCTCTCTCCATCTGGCTGTGAGAATGTAACAACAGAGCAGGCAAGTGTTTTAGGAGCCAGAAGTCAAATTTATTCACAGTCTAACCTTGGTGTGGTTTAAGAGAAAAAATAATTAAGCTTGAAAAAATGCAGAGCTTTCTTTCCCTTTTAGCTATGTAGAGTTTGCAATTACGAGGGGAGAAGGTCAGACAAAGCCCTATTTTATGTTCTGAACAACATATTTTATCAAAGTAGTTTAACTTGTCACAGTTCTTTATTTTGGAGATGATATTTCAATACCCTGCTAGGATTTTAGTGCCATTTATTGCTATACACAGCAGTTTTTCAGACCATAAGTAATAAAGCCCTAAAAACCATGCCTGCTACCCCTGTTCTGATGCTGATTAGACTGAAAAGATGTATCACTGACGGGTCCACTTCTTAATTTTGAAATCTCAAAATCCTGAACATGAGAATTCCAATGTCCGGATGTTTGAAATTTTGAAATCTCGAAGTTAAACAATTGAGATCACCCAACAGTGTGGAAAGGTAACTTTACTGTTCTCTTCTCTGTAGTGCGATGTCGGAGTTTGTATATTTAAGTGACAGGGTGTGTGGGGGTGCAGGGGGGCTTTCCCCCCTGCAGCAACATGATGTCTAACTTTTTTTAGTTTTGTTTTTTTTTTTGCATTTCAAGATTTCAAAATCTCGAACATCTGAACGTTGGTATTCTGATGTTCAAGATTTTGACTTTTCAAAATTACATAGTGGACCCATCACTGATACCCATCTTCTGATTAATGCTTCTGATTTCTGTAATGATAAGTACTGCTGTGACATAGGAAGAAGAAAGCAGACTTTGTCAAACTGGCTATTGGCCAATATTTTGTCCTTACCCAACCAAACAACATGACTTCTTCAAACAGATGGTACTTTGCTTTATAGAATGTCTAATTCAGGACGACAGTCATGTTCTAACCGGATAAATAATGTCTTTCAGTGTTTTGCTAATGTTTCCCTTCTGCTTCATTCATGAACCAGGAAGCAACACATCACTTCCGATTCCACTATGACACCTAGAGCTCAGCATTTCACCAAAACTCCATGGCTTCCTCTGTAGAGCACATGACTGACATTATTTAATTATTCGACCTCGTAATGAGTAGTATTAATGTGGAAACATGGTACACAGCAAGTAGTAGAAACCTACATACACTGGATCTTTGTTGAACTTGATTGTTCTGTGACGAGGTTCATAGGTAGGTACTAAGCTATCACCCCAAGGGCCTACATAAGCCTAGGCAACAAGGTTCCCTGTCTTACGCCACCCAAGAAAGTTATTTTCCTGTGCCACTGTCGAGCAGAGACATAGAAGTGATCCCCAGGGTGTATTTCCTATTTCCCATCCACTCATCAAGATTTTTCTTGAAGAGTGCTAATGAAGAACTTTGCTTGACATAGATGGGTAGCCTGTTCCAGAGCATGGGAAGTCTCTGGGACAGGAATCTATCCCTCCAGCATGTCCTGTTTATTGTGGTGACAAGGTTTAGGTCCCTAGAGCATGTAGCTCGGAGGGATTGGGATTTCTTTAGGTATAGCATGTCCAACAGCTCTGGGTTTGACATAGTTTTATATGTTAGGCAGAGATCACTTCGGAGTATGCGATATGCTATAGAGTAAAGCTGGAGTTTTTTGAGTTGGTCAGTGTAGGGTATTTGTTTGAGGCCAGTAATCCTCTTTGTGAGGTACTTCTGTGGCCTTTCCAGCTGCTGCAGATGTCTTGTGAGGTACATTCCAAAAGGGGCTTTGTACTCTATAATGGGTCTAATGAGTGTCGAGTATAGAGGAAAAATGACCTCTTTTTTCCTGGCTGAGAACCCTTTTATGATGAGGTGTGCCATGTAGAAGGACTTCCTGACTACTGTGGCAATGTGACTATCAAAGGAGAGACTACTGTCCACCTGGGTCCCAAGGTCTCTTATCACACATTTAGTGTTAAGTAGATTGCTGCCTATGTGGTAGTTCATGGGTACAGAGTTTTTACCAAAGGGGATGACACTACAATTTTTGGCATTGAGCTTGAGGCCATGGCTCTGACACCAGGCATCTGTCTCAGCGAGGCCCTTCTGTAGGATGTCCACATCATTTGGGGACTTGACTATGGCTCCTAGTTTGCAGTCATCTGTGAATTTCATTAACCAGAGGCCTTCTGTGTTAGTCTGTACTTCAGAGAAGTAGATACCAAACAGGAGAGGTCCCAGGACTGAACCCTGTGGTACTCCACTTGTTACTGGTTTGAGGTCAGATTTGGAGTCTGCAACTTTTACTGTGTGGGTTCTGTCAGTGAGACAGTTGGCAACCCATCTTGTGACATAGGGATTTATACCTAGTTTAGTGAGTTTAGCTATAATTCCATAATGGAGGATGGTGTTGAAAGCCTTGGCGAGGTCAAGAAAGGCTGTGTGAACCACCTTACCCTCATCTACAGCTTTGGTGACTGCCTCAAAGAAGTTGATCAGGTTCAGAAGGCATGATCTGCCTTTCACAAACCCGAACTGGGTGGGATCCAGAATTTGGAGGCTACCAATGTCTTTTTTTATGAGTTCCATGATTATACGTTCCATGGCCTTGCAGACCAGGCTCGTCAGGCTAACAAGGCAATAGTTCCCAGGATCAGTGGTGGCTCCACCTCTGTGGAGTGCGATAGCTGTTGCTGTGTGCCATTCAGTGGGCACAAAGCCTGATGTGAGGCTATTATTGAACATGGTGCTTAGGTGGGATGCCATTTCATTCTGAAGATTGTGAAAATGCAGCCTGGGATGTTGTCCGGTCCCATGGATGCTATGTTTTTGGCTTTAGAGAGTGCAGCTTTTACCTGCATAGTTGTGATTACAGGGACTCTGCATTCTTCCTGTGTAGATATGGGCCCTTTAGGGGGTGGGGGTGGGGGGTAAAGTTAGCACTGAACCTATCTGCCAGGATGTTGGCAATATCAGTTGGTTCTGTAATTTTCGTGCCATTGTGCTGTAACTCAGAACAGATCTGGGTGTTGCCATAGAGATTTTTGACATAGCTATAGAATGCTTTGTGGTTGTCCTTAGAATTAGTGGCAATTTTGTTTTCGTAGCTAGCTTTGGAGGATCTTATAAGGGATCTCAGCTTCTTACTGAGGCTGACCAGGGAGCTCCTTCACTCATGGGATTTTGCTCTCTTTTGCAACAGTTAATTCCTTCTGTTGTACAGTTTGTTTATGGCAGGGGACCACCAGATTGGCTTCCTTTTTTTGGAGGATAGCATCTTGGTTCTGTTTGGGATAGCACGGTCCATGCACTCGTGTAAGTGCTTATAGAGTACATTTGTGTAGGATTCAGCAGTTGTAACTGTATTGTTCATCTGCATGGGTGCTATGAAGTTCACCACTTCTGTCTTAAGAAGCTTTGGAGAATTTTTTTGCCATGGTTTCCTTAATAGGGGGGGGGGGGTGTGGATATCAAGGGTGACTAGCTTATGGTCAGATCGGACCAACGAGGAGTTGACTTTAAGTGTGGAACACCGGTCACTCATGTTGGCAATGACTAGGTCTAGGATATTGTTGCCCTTAGTGGGGGTGTGGATAAGTTGATCCAGGGCATTGGAGTTTATGAATTCCAGAAAGCGTTGAGCTAAGGAGATGGTACACGAGAAGTTTTCCCAGTTAATGGTGGGGTAGTTGAAGTCGCCCATTATTAAGGTGTTTGGTTGAACTCTAATATTTTCCAGTACATCAAAAAAAGAGGAGTGGGAATCGTGGGGCATGGTGGGGGATCTGTAGCAAGCTACAATTTAGATTGCAGTTTTGCCAGAGTTAGTTGCACTTGGATAACCTCAGATGCATTATGCTGAGCAACAACCCTAGAGGTGTGGATATCCTTAATGAATATGGACACACCTCCGCTTTTGGTGTTTCGGTCCAGGTTGCATGGCCGAAAAGTGTGATATGAGTTATAGCCTGGTAGTGCAGGGGTGCTCTCTGGAGCCTTGAACCAGGTCTCAGTCACTGCACAGATATCAATGTTCTCCATTTTAAGGAGTGCCTCAAGTGAGTGCATTTTGAGATATAAACTTCTAGCATTGAGTAGCATTACCCTCAGTTTTTGCTTGCCTGTTCCTGTTACGGTGGTGAATTTGCCATTTGAACCTTGCCTAAAAAAGGCACTATAGGGGCTGCAAGAGACTTAGCCAGTATCCAGAATCCCGGGGGTGACAGGTGCAGGCCATCTCTGGCAAAGCATCGTGGTCTGTCGACCATGTCATCCCAAGCAGACAGACACTGGATTCCCTTAGAATGACACCAGAAGCTTAGCCAATTGTTGAAGTCAATCATTTTGTTCTTGTACTGTGGTATCATTCTGGGCGATGGCAGAATGATACTCAGGGAAAGGATCATACCTGCCTGGGCTACAAGACTGGAGAGCTCTTCAATGTCTCTTTTCATGTAGTCCAGAGAGGTACATCTCAGTTCATTCACATCAACATGGACAATGACAGAGTCATATTTGTACTTGTTGTGGAGTGACCTGAATGAGTGGGTTATGTGGCAGATCCTGGCATCCGACAGGCAGCTGACAGTAACCTTCTCCTTGTTTAGCATGGTGAGTGGGACATCAGTGTGCCTGACTATAGAGTCACCTATGACTAGTGTTTTGGGTACGTTGTTTTGCCTTATTGGCTGTGGTTGAGTGGCACACTGAGTCTGTGGGCTATGTGTCATTTGGGTTGTGTTGGGGGATGGAGGTTGCTTGCGTTTCTGCTTTGGAAGTCTCAGTTGCTTAGACAGATTATTATTGAGAGCCTCCGTGAATGTTTTTGTGTTACTATGTGTGGATTTTGGTGGTGTAGATTTAGTGAGACTATGTGATGAGTGTGGTGTGGTGTGGTGCAAATGTTTACCTTCTCCTCTAGTTCAGTCTTAGTTGGAGAGAGCTTTAACTCCAGTTTGGTTAGATAAGTGCGTCTCTCACAAGTTGTAGTGTTGGGTGGTAGGAGGAGAGGGTTGTCTGTGTACATGAGGCAATTTCTACATTACCTCAAGATGCCTAGGTTCATCAGATAGACAGGAGAGAACACTGGGAGCTGACCCTTGGACATGCCTGAATAAAAAACTATTTTGCTCTAGATAAGTGAGGAAAGTGAGTACAAGAGCTGTTTTTCTCTAAGCAAGTGAGAAAAGTAAGTACAAAAAGTGTTTTCCTCTAGGTAATGAGGAAGGTTGAGTGCTATAGTAATTAGTAGCTTATTTAGTGCTTACAAGTTCTGAACAAGTGCTGAGCAAGAATAAGCAAATTTAAGTGCTAAAACTAAGAATCTGTATCTGCACTAGACGAGTTACAGGACAGAAACAAGTGTAAATGCAGGCTTTCAAATCAGAAAGTTGAAAGAGATGGAAAAGATTGCCCAAACGGCCAATAACTACAATTTCTGGGCCAGAATCACTCCTTATGTGGTAGACAGGTAACCTACCACTCCCACTGATAAGGTAGAAGGCTTCCCTCCAACACAGAAAGGCTTGGGGGGGCTCAGAAGCTTACATACAGTCCTGGATACAGCAAATCTGTATCTGGATTACACTAGTTACAGGAAAGGTAGGAAACAGGCTTACAGAATTTTTTTCTGGGGTTAATGAGAAATGAACAATTTAAGGGGTAATGAGAAATGAATAATGGTGCAGATGCATGCAGTCTACTATAAAATATCTGTGGGTGACTAGGAGTCATTAATATTGGGGTACACAGAGCAGGAGACTAGTGCATCACCTTCTATGTTGTTTGTCGGAACTTGATTTTAGACATGAAACTGAATAACTGTTAATGGAAGACAACAGATAGATGACAAGTGAAAATTGTATAGATATAGCTTTCTCTTATCCTATGCATATATATATATATATATATATATATATATATATATATATATATATATTAAACAGCATGTTCATAAAACAACACGTAACTTTTCCAAGTTTAGCCCAGAAATGTTCATTACTATCCTTCCATCTATTAACTGAAACTTCCTAAAAATCCACCCCTTAGATGATGGTGAAAATGAATTCAGTACAACTTTCCTGAACATCCTAAATAGCCTTGCACCTTCTCAAAAGAAGAGACTAAAAACAAATCCAAAAAGAGTGGAATGCTAATGCAGGATGGAGAATAAGCATGGAAATAAAAACAATATAAAACACCACAACAGCCTGAAAACTTCAGAATGCTTTGTAATCGTACTAAAAATAAAATACAAAGGCATAAAAACTATACTGTAATAACTTTCAGAAAAATAGTTAATACAAACCTAAAAAAATTTGGACAGCCATTGAAGAAATTTTGCATCCTGGCCAAAAATTCAACCCTAACCTCTCTCCCAATAACTTACCACTGGAAACCACAGTACAATTCAACTCTTATTACATAGCTAGTATAAGATGTCTTACCAAGGATTCCCTAACATCTATTCCTAACTCTGCCCAACAGCCACATATCATCAGATCTACTTTCATCTTCATCCTATATAAAGCTACTCTTAAACAAACTCAAACCACGCTCTACTTCAGCTGATGATCTTCCAAATGAGTACCTAAAATAGCAGCCAACAGCATTGCTTATTCTGTCTCAATCCTTATAAATAATTCAATCCAGGAATCCCACATTCCCTCTCTCTTGAAAAAGTTACACGTTACCCTCTGTAGAAAGGAAGAAATTCTACAGACATTACTAATTTTAGACCTATAGCAATCGTATCCCCCCCAACAAAATACTTGAAAAATGTATTCAAAAATAATTGCTAAACTATCTCCTGCAGTAAGAACCCTTATCCTCCACACAACATGGCTTCCATCACTCTTATAGTGCTAACACTGCCCTTCTAACCTATAAAGATGGAGATAATGGCAAAATAATCTTCTCCTCCTTATTTTCAGACTTGCCTAAAGCCTTCAACACATTTTGTCACAGCAAACTTCTAATTCAAATGTCTTCATTATGTGTCTCTCAGCCTACCCTTCTCTGGTCCAAGTAAAAAGGCACTCTACCCCCTTTCCGTACCTCCCAGTCACCACTGGTGTACCACAAGGCTCTATCCTTGGTCTCCCCCTCTTTAACATTCTCACCAGCACCCTCTATACATCCAAACAACAGGCTTCCTTAATACAGTACATAGGTGACTCCATACTCATTTGCACATCTGACAACATGGCGCACCTCCAAAAATTTACTAAAAAAGCTTTAACAGCTAATGAAACATGGCTTTGATTTAAAATCCTCTCTCGATAATGCAACCACTGAAGTCACTTCTCATAGCAAATTATTAGGGATGACAGTGGGCGATAATCTTGAATTCAACTTGCATATGCAAAATTGCATAAGAAAAATTCATCAAAAAAATGGATGCTTTACAGAGACAAAAACTTTCTCACCAACACAACTAAAACTAGCCATATTTATCTCTTCCCCACACTTCTTTATTGTGCTCCCATCCTTACTGACCTCTGGGCATCACAAAAATCAAAACTTTTACAATGCTGTAACAAACCTGCTAAATTTATAGCAAATACACCCTTCAGAACCCACAACTGTGTAGCACTAAAACCCTAAATTGCTTAGAACTGCCTCATCAACTAACATACACACAGCTTCTTACCACCTATAAAATTATCCAGCATCCATTTGCTTGTCCAGCACTAAATAGCATTTGACACAATTAGGTTCCCAGTTGGTCACTGTGATCCAATTATCAAAACCTCCTGTCTGTCCATAAACCTATCAAATCTGCTGAGCATTGTCTATACTAGTACCATGTTACTAAGTCCTGGAATTCCTTACCTACATCTATCAGGTCAATACCCTCCCTCACATTCTTCGAAATCATTCTGAATGAGTTCCTAGCCAAAAGCTGGCTCTGTTGTTGCTCAACACTAGAATAAACTGTATCCCTAAATGTGAACAAGTACCTATTCATACCTAACACCTCTTTACTCTCCCTTCTTCACTCACTTCCTTACAGCTATCAATTTCTCTTCACTGGCTTTCTCTCATTAAATGTACCATAAGCCTGCTTTTCTCCCACTTCATATTTCAATTCCAGTTCGTATTATACTAACTTACCTTTAATTTCTATACAAACTGGCTAACATTTCTCTAAATATTATATCTTTGCCATATAACTTGTGTCTATTCTTAACCAGTTTTTTCATATCATGTTTAATTTATTATAATTATTTAAACTGTATATTATTTTTGAAGATTGTAAAATTACTGTTCTTAAAATGTTCTATAATACCTTGGAGCTTTTAGCCCCGGGCCTCTACTGAAAATGGGCTCCTACCAAGTCTGACTTTCCTGGTAATCAAATGTCAGAAAATAAACAATAATAACTAAGACCAGAGCATAATATACTTATTTAATTAATATTTATCTGTGCATTACCAGATTAGGGTGATTGATCTGGAATGGGCTCTTTTCAGCTAAAAAAAGATGGGCAGATGGTAATGTCTATGATGTAAGAATGACACATACACTGCATATAAAATGTACCTAGTATTTTAAGGCACACAAAGACATAGGGTGTGTTATAGACTAAGCACAGAAATACAGAGTATAGAACAAACAGACGAAACAGAGTGTGATACAGGTGTTATGTAAGCTCTGTGTATATGTAAAAAGGCAAGCATTTTAAGATATGCAAGGTGATAGCAACCATGGGGAACACATGTAAATAAGTATATTTACATGGTGATTCAGTGCAATAGTCAAACAGTGCGAAAACCTTCTACAATATGTATATGCAGAGTTCAGTTTCAAATCTTTGCTAGAAGCCAGCAGTGTCTAAGAGAAGAAGGAAAATAAATAACTTAGAATATCTGTGTGGCCACTTGGTATAAGAGAGGGATGAATATAAATCTGAATGGAGGTGGTTAGGATTCTTATGGCAGCTGTCATCTGCATTTGTAAATAGCTCTGCATCTCCGGATGTGCAAGAGTGTAGAACTGGACTGTATTATACTATAAGCTAGTTATACCTGTAGTGGTGGATGTGAAGCTAGAAGCCACAGAGACACACACATCTTGCTTGGTTTTATGACTCTTCTCCTTTAAATTTCTTTTTCCAGGGGAGAAGCCCCTACTACCCCTCCATCTGGGAGACAATCCCCCCCTGCACTTCCCGAACTTATATATGCCAACCCTGAGATTGCCATACCTTGGTAAAAAAAGGAATATTCCAAGAAATAGCATCTTGGACGTAATGCATGCCAGTTCATTCTTTTGGCCATTCAGTCTCCATATTTTGGGACTCAGTCTAGCAGGTCCTGACATTTCAAATGGTTACCCCTATTACAACTGTATATCTATCTATCTATCTATCTATCTATCTATCTATCTATCTATCTATCTATCTATCTTTACACACACACACACACACACACACACACACACACACACACACACACACACACACACACATATATTTTATATATATATATATAGAGAGAGAGAGAGAGAGCAACAGTGTAGTTGTGATCTATGATTTGTCAAATTTGTCAAAATGTTATAATACTTAAATAAAATAATGCAGACAATGACTATAAACAGACTATTGTAAACAGTGTAAACATTATTGTTTCTTTAAGTTAGATAGATATATTTTTATATTAGCTACACATTCTTCTCACACAAGCTTTTATTAATGAGCAATTATTCCATTAAAATAATATATAAAATGAGGGCTGTGACCTCTTGGTGCAGGATGCGTTTGTGGCTGAAAAATCAGTTCTGGGGAGTGTGCTACAACAAAGCAGATAACCTGAGGAAGTCTGGTCATCTTCCTATAGGAATCCAGGAAAAACAAAGCTGATTCAAGGCACCTTTGGACTCTGTTGAACTTGGTATGAGAAACTAGATTTTGTCTTGTAGGACTAACAGAAAAGGTCCTTTATATATTTTCCTTTACTTCACCTGTATATAAGGAAGAGTATTCACCAGTATTTCCCTTCTGTTTAATAAAACCACATTATTTTATGTAGTGATGGTTTCTTCTGCTTTATTTGGTACCACTTGATAGACAATATGAGCATATGTGGCAAAGGTTTTCCAATGCTGAAAGGACATTGAGTTACACGTTCAGATGCCTGAAAGACCACTAACTGAACAAATGTTTTCCAAGTTAGAGATAACAGCAGTTCTCTGGTGTGGGCTTGGAGTTTCACTTGACAAGAGATTGTTATGCAATTAAACCATGTTTAACACTGAACAGTCTAAACCTATGGTGAAGCCTGTATCACCTTCTGGTAACTACAGAGTGTATTGCCTCTAGACATACTCTTTTTTAAATGTAGAAATGGGCTAAACCGCTAGATTTTATTTAGTAGTAAACATAACACTATTCTTAGTCATCATTTCACTGTTTTGATATTGCAAAAGAAAAAGCAATGTCTTCAATAATTGCAGGAAGTGGTAGTGACAGCTAAACTCAAGTTGTATGGTTACACCTATAAAGATGCAGTATGTATGTAAAAAGAAGACCTTTATTAAAATGGTAGTTGAAGTTGTCAAGTTGTCTGCATTCATGGGGACATGGAGACATGAAACAGCATCCCATTACTCAAGTAAAAATAGAACCTGGGTTTAGAAAGGCAGATGCTCAATATTAGATGGGTGTTACAGTAGCCAAAGCTTTAATGGACATCCTGCAAGGATTGGTCCAGCCAACAAACTTCTATACCTTTAGGGTACCTTCTACACACCCTAGCCACAGTACAGCTTGAAGAGAGTATCAGAAAACCAGTAGCTAGGGCACCACAACTTCAGAATTTTCTTGCTGCTGAGGTGCACTCTTCTCTGCAGTTTTGATTCATTGATGTCAGCTAGAGCTTCAGTGGAACTAGTCAGGTAAATACAATTTTGGAGGATACCTTCACTTCATCAGTTTTTGTGAAGAAAATTGCCCTTTGCTGCCAGAAATATTTGATAAATGCTAAAACTGATGTTTTTAGTGGTTGTCACTAAAACTTTGACCACAGAACTTTCATTTTTTGGTCAGAGTTCTGTGTGGGAGATGTATTTCAAATAATTGATTTTTGTGAAAAATGTTTTATTTTTTTTCAGTAAAACTTGTGGCTTGATGCTCATCTTGGGATTTTGGAGGTTGTCATTGAACACATTTACCTCAAAACTTACTTTCCATGTCCTAAGCTCTAATATCAGCTTATCAGACATTTTTGTTTCAGGTAGATAGATAGTCATGAATTTCTGTGGGAGTCCCTTATTATTTATCATATTTTCTGTCAAAAAGCATTGTTAGGGACTTGGGCTAGAGTATTTGGTGGGTGTCACTAAAAGATTTTACATCAGTTATTTAACTTTTCTGTCAAAAAGTAAGACCATGTCTTCAAAGTATCTGCTGACCACTTGTCAGCCCCTTTTCAGTAGATAGATGTTCCCAGATCCATGAGGAGATTCCCTTACAATTTATCATTGCTTGTGAGAAAAGTGTTACTTTTCTATCAGAAAGTGAAGTGTTGTCAGGGACTAAGGTTAGTGTGCATGTGGTGGTTGCCAATAAAAATGTTACCTCAGGATTTAAATTTCTGTTAGGAGGTAAGGCCAACTCTTCAAAGCTCCACTAATCACTTGTCAGTTACCTTTTATAGCAAATACATTGACCTGAATTCCAGTAAGCAGATTATTCCCTCCCTGAAGAGAAAAATTATCTGGAGAGTTTCAGTTTTGACTTTGACTTTTCCCTCCCCTCAGGCACTGATGGGTGACTCCACTGTGGCCATTGGTTGTTTCTTGTACTGTTCATCTGCCCTTGACTTGTAAGGGAGAACCAGTCTTACTGACATCAGAGAAGGAACTAGATGATGTTCCTTCACTAAGGTGCTCTGAGGAACTTCATTCCTGGGGAAGGGATCATTCTTCAACCTGCTCTCTTTCTGGAGGGTGGGGCTGGGGGGGTGGGACTCACACTAAAAGGAACTGTAAATGTAGGCACTTACCTTTTCCTAAAGCAGATAAGGAGGATTGGCTGGTATTTGTCAAAGGTTTATTTAAAGTGCTTCAGTCTTTACATGCTGAATCTTCCCACCATTAAAAATGAAACAATTTTCTTCTGTCTCAAGATTCTAGTCACTAATCTGGGGGGCAGGATTTAGACTTAGACTACACTTCTCAAATTCCCAGTCCACAGAATGGGAAATTTGATACTGAGGAAAGTCATTCTTCATATTCCCTTCCTGAGGAGTTGTCTTTTTCTGATACTATTGCCAGAATGAAAGACTTGTTTCAGTGGGGAAAAAATAAATACCAGAATTCCAGCAACATGCAGCCTGTCCCTTTTGTGTTACCAGAGTTAGAATATGCACTTTTTGCAGCCAGCATTTGCCAGACAGTCTACACCTGTTCCCAGAAAGGACATGCTCCTACCCATAAATTCTTTTTTTTTTTAACCCCAGGTCAGATCCTGTTGTAATTTCTCTGTCAAAATCAGTGTCTGCTAAAATCATTATGGCAGATAACCTTATTCCTTTTGATAAGCTGGGAAAAGCCTTGACAGGTTGGGAATAAAGTTATACTTCTTCCACTTTAGCCTTCAGAATATTGAATTCACAGCCTCACATGCTAAAGTTTCTGCTAATGTCTTTTGACAATGGAGGGAAATTAATTGCTGGCCTCCTTTTTACAGAAATTAAGGCATTTCTGAATGCATTAAGATCCCTTGTGTCTGGTAACCAAGCATTTTAAAATGTGCTCATGACACTGCTGATATTGTTTCTAGAGTAGCTGCCACAGTGTCAGTGATAAGATGTGCCTGACTACTCTCTTAGAATTTACCACATCACATCAAACCTGTGATCTTGAATGCTCCTCTGGTTAAAAAAGGTGTTTTTTGGTTCTACCACTGCTGATGTCCTTAAAAGGATGAAGTAAATGGGTTAATTCAGGTGGTTACCCCAATTTTGTAAGCCTCCTTGCTAAAACTTAATAGAAACTTTTCTTGCAGTTCGGGTTCCTTTTTTAGGAAAACAAATAAGCATTCCCAGTAAGGCACAGGCAAACACAATTTTAAAATCAATGGCAGGACTGTTCAAAGAAGAAAGCAGAGTTTTTCCCCAAACCAAAGAAAATCTAACAAAATAGACTGACTACATACCCCTTGATGTGCTTTCCCCTCCCCATCTCCACAATCATGTAAAGCTTTCCTAGGTCTTGGCCATCTTCCTCTGTGGCACCAGATGACTTTAGATACTTGGGTTCTGAGAATCATTCTGAATGACTATCCCACTACCTGTTGTAGACTTCTTCTTTTTAAAGGGATTCCTTTTCATCTAATCAATCAAACTTCCATAGTTCCTCCTATTCTAGACCAGACGGTGAATCTAGAGTTATATAACATATTTACAAAAGACTAAGAGGGAAATGATTTTATTTAAAGATCTTTCTGGTGCCAAAGAAAGAAGAAATCAGGTGCTTTTTACATTTTTCTGTATCAGATTTACATTTTCAGCTTTAGACTTTGCACTTTGCTCTGCCAACAGCTCTAAGTAAGTTTGTAAAATGCCTGACTCCTGCAATAAACCTTGACAGGTTTAGGACATTTATATCATTTAATTTTAGACAGCTGCCTTATTTCTGCAGATTCTTTGAAAAGTTGTCAAAAATCTCTGGCTTGCGTGAAAAATAATTCCCTCTTGGATTTTCAGGTGAATGTAGAGGAATTTCTTATACTGTCTCACAGGTAGTGTTTCTGCAAAGTCTACTGGTCACATCTCTCATGATGACTTTTCTTCCTCATGACTAAGTGGAATGTTACAAGGAAAAGTTTCTGATATTTTTCAACCAGAATTTTGCATCTACTAGGTAATATCTCAGAATTTTAGGTTTCATTGCCTTTACTATTCTCATGATTCATTTGGCCAGCCTTCACTTGAGGAATATTCAATGTTTTTTCTAATCAGTTTGTATCCAATACCAGCACCCCCTTTCATTTTAAGTTCCAGTGTTGGGTGAAAAAGGAGTTGCTCTGGCGGGTGAATCAGTTGTCTCTCAACTTAGGTATCCCTTTTATACCTCCGGCCTTAATCAATTTGTAACCACAGATGTATCAGACATTGCTTGGGGAGCTGCACCCAAGGGGTGATAAGTCTAGGCCCTCTTGGATAAGCATGTCAAATTAAAGCTTGCAAATGTCAAAAAATAATGGACGTAATGAATGCCCTCTAATATCTGAATCACCTTTGAACTTAGGGCCCTCTGCTAGTAATCATAGTCAACATCAAAGTGATGCTGTACATAGACAAAGGGAAATCAGTTCTGATGCAATTTGCAGAATAACTATGATAGCCTGGGACTTTGAGATTCAATTCAATCTTTCCCTCCAGACTCCCTACATTTCATTAGAATGAAGCATAAAACAGGAGGCCCAGGACAGGCTCTTATTATGAATGGACATGACACTCAGAGGTCTTCTAAGAACTGGTCCATATAAGGGAAAGTCTTTAAGTAGCTCTGTTTGTCTCCAGCCATACTAGGCAGTTAAAGAAATTCTGCTCCAGGATTGCTTGCACAGAGGCCTGGAAGACAGATGCCTTTCATTCCCATGGTCAGGAATGGTCCTGTATGCCTTCCCTCCTTTTTCTCTGATAACCAGGTTTTTCTAAAGATGCAGAAGGACTCTCCAAGGATAATTGTGGTGGTCCCTTTTTGGCAAAGGTGTCAGTGGTTCTCCCTTATTTTGAAAAGAGCCAAGGGCAATTGCCACAGACTTCATCATAGAATGGAATTATTCACACAAGACAGGGGGTTTGATATATCCCAACCTTCAACTTCTTCACTTGGCTGCCTGGATGATAGAATTTTAGTACCTTTTAGGCAAACTATTCCTGAGGATGTGCAGCAGGTATTAAAGGAGGCAAAAGAAACTTAACACTAGTAAATCATATATGGGAAAGAAGAAAATATCTTCTAGTTGTTGCCATGACAAGACACTGGACCCTTTCAAGGCTATCCTCTGAACTTTCTTATTCTTCTATCAAAATTCAGTTACACCATCTTTGATTGTCAGACATTAGATACCCTTCTCTTTAACCTATACCACCTTGGGTGAAACAGTTTTTGAAAGTGTTCTTCATATCTATTCACCTAGAAGTCAGGTGTCTTCTTAGGAATTTATTTTTATACTGGAAAAACTTGTACTTTTCCCTTTGAACCTGCTCACAAGGCTATCTATCATAATTTGGAAAACAGTGTTACTCCTGTCTCTGAACTCAGCAAGATGAGTATTGGAATTGCATGTTTTTATGGTGAGTCGCCTCTATCTCATCTTTCACAAAGGTAGGGTAAGACTGAGAACAAATCCTTCTTTTATACCTTTATTTTTATCCAGTTTTTTTCTTGTTTTCTTCCAAGAAAAAAAAAAAAAGCTGAGAAAAAAAGAAGTTGATGTACTCTGGATGATAACATGCTAACATGAGACTCGGATACTATGCCGACACTGAAAAAAAAACATAAGAAAAAAAACATAAGGAATTTAAATCAACTGTTTGATTCTTAAGGTAAGGCAATGGGACAATCAATGTCAAAATATACAATTTCTGAGTGGTTGTCTCATGCTATTACTTTTTGTTATTCTCATCATAACAAGACACTTCCAGGGGAAAGTAAGGGCCCACACTACCAGGGCTCTGGCTATTTGGAAACAGAAGGCCTCTAGAAATATTCTAGAAACAGCAATTTGGTCATTGGTAAACACCTTTACCAAGCACAGCAATGTAAATTCCTTTTCTAGATCCAGAGCAAGCTTTGTTAGGACTATTCCCCCGGGGCTTCTGGACTTCTTACTTCCTCATCACTTACTCTCTAAGCTTTGCTATTTCTCCCATATAGCATAGGCTATTGCAGCAGTGATCTAATGATGAACATAGTATAGTTGTGTAAGTAAACTTAGCATAACAGAATATGTTCAAATAAATCACTGATGCAGTAGCAGTATGCTCCCTCTGTCACCTTTTTTTAAATATTTTTATACCAGTGTGTGGGACTTTTATTATTACGTTTCCAATCTGGCAGGGCTCTAGACTGTCTTTTTTGAGGTGAGAAAGCACTAAACTTGTGGTGCTCTAGCCACTGATTTCATACTGCTCTCCTAAAGATGTACAGTGGCTAGGGCATGTAGACAGTGTCCCAAAGCTTTGGAAGCTGGCTGGTCCACTTCTTAGTAGAATGTCCCATATAGCTTAAGCTATTGCAACAGTGATCTAGTTAAACATTTGCTGATATAGTAAATTTGCTTACACAACAGTACTTTCATTCCGTTACTCTGGTTCCTTATTTAACACAATATGATAACAGGGAAAGATTTCCTACTCATTACAGATTTGTGGAGATAATTGGAAGAAGATAATCCTTTTGCGGACTACCTTATCTGTGTGGGGATGAAAGCCTGCAACTGGAGATTCCTACAGATATAGCTCTGCCTAACTTGGAAAAAGTAGTGTGAAGTAACCACAGGCACACTCATAAGAGAATATGTATCTAATAAAGAATAAGCTGTACTATCAGAAAACCCCAAAGGATATAGACAGATGAAAATCTTACACCATTTAAATTATTATATTAACATATGTCTAAAGCAGAGCAGCCTGCAACAGCAGACTCAGTATATGGACCGGAGTAATAGAATAAAATATAACAGCCTGAATGGGTTACAAAGGATGGAGGAAAAGTGTCATTGAATCCTAGAACTGATGCAAAGCAGAAAGTAGAAATTACTAGCAGAACTAAAGAGAAAAACTTACTTGGTGAATGCTATATTCTATGTGAATGATGGTAAGATGTATGGAAAATGCTCAACCAGAGCAGAATTCAAAGCTTTCTACCAGGCTAAAACAGAAAACCCCAAAAAACAAATTCTAAGCAACAGATGACTGTTGAGAAGGAGAAAATTGCCAATAAGATAAATGATACTAACATACTTAAAAGGGGAGGAAACTGTATGTGGTCAGAGTTCTAAACTTATCTCTGTCAGCAGAGGACAGTAAACTAAGAAAAGGAAATGGTAACATGTATCTATCTGTAAGCAAAGGAAGAAGCACAACTGAAGATTAGTGTAGTCTGTACTGAGAAACCCAATAACATTGAACAGTGCACTACTGAGCTAAAATACAGGAACCACAAACAGAAGAAGGCAGGTTATGCACACTATGTTAATTAATGGAAAAGTACAAGAAAAAGGCAGAGATAGCTACTGACTTTAAAGAATAATTATATGCATTTTCCTATTTTAGGACAAGATTCAGACATTGAGATCCCAGTGCCTCTATTGGTAGGAGAGGAGGTAGTGTCTTCTACCTTATAAATGACTAACTCTAAAGAAACTATATGGTTGGTTAACCCCCAGTTATGCTGGATAAACTTTAAAAAGACATATTGGCAAGATAATACTTTGAGTATAGTATGGGAAAATATAACTAAAGTTTCAGAGGAAGACACTGAACAAAATGTTCCATTCCTTACCCATACTCTGAGTTACAAAATTACTTATTTAAGTAACAATTTAAGTAATGCCTTTCAGAAATCTAGTGATAAGGCTAGGAAATAGTCATGTTTAGATGGATACCTAGGAACGCACAAGATTAAAAGCAGATCTTAATAAGAATTTGTGGCCAAAAATGAAAGAAGGCAAGATTTTATGTGCTGCATGCTATGAATATCAGAAAACAACCCATCAATCAGGCTTCAACAATCCTTTGATTCCAATGTTTATCATAGAGGTGTCATTTGAACACATTGCTACAGGCATTGATAGGCTTTTGATAAGATTTAGTAGTGGTTATTTCGGACTAAGCAACTAAGAACCCAAAACATAAAGCTAATGCCAGATCTATAGCTAAAGGAGTTAGTCTTACTTCTTCTTCTTTCGGCTTTTCCCGGGTAGGGGTCGCTACAGCAGATCACCTTGTTTGCTCATGATTGGCAGTGGAGTTTTATGGTGTCAAATTGCCAGCCCAGCACCCAACCTTCCACAGAAGGCACACACACGCGCTCACACCTTGGGCCAATTTAGAGTGTCCAATCCACCTACAGCATGTCTTTGGGATGTGGGAGGAAACCGGAGCACCTGGAGGAAACCCATGTGACCACAGGGAGGACATGCACACTCCACACAGGAAGCACCCCAGCCGAGGATTGAACCGGGAAACCTCTTGCTGTGAGGTGACAACGCTAACCGCTGCACCACCGCAGCCACCCTAAAGGAGTTAGTCTTACTATTTTCAAGAATTGGGTTACATAAAGGAATGTTCACTGACCAGGGGAGTCTATTTATGTCCAGAATAATTCATCAATTTTGCCAATTTTTTTAAGGTAGAGAAGTTAAAACTTCCATTGTAACATCTGCAGATAGGTTAGTGGAACATTTTAACACAGCATTAAAATATGTGCAGAGAAAAGCTGTTGAAGAAGATGGTAAAAACTGTAAACATTTAATACCTTACCTCTTGTTGGCCGTTGGAGAAGTGCAACAAACATTAGCAGAATTTAGTGCTTTTGAGATTTTTTTTTTTTTTTTTTTTTTTTTTTATGGCAGACACATTTGTTGACTGTTAGATAATGCAGAGAAACTTGTGAAGATGAAACAACTGATTTAAAGTGTTATAGAACACTATGACAACTAATAGGACAGTCTGAACACGATGATGCATATCATTATAGGAACACATGGAAAGATCCCAGGCCTCACACAAGGGGTGAATAATAGAAATACAAGGACAAGGGAATTCAGAGTTGAAACTCGGGTGTCAGATTTAGTCCTCTTTGCAGTAAACATCTATTTTTTTTTTGCAAAATGGCAGAATACATCTGAAATGGTGGAAAAATTAAATGATTTAAAGTACAGGGTTAAACAGACTGATAAGAGAAAGCTAGAGAAGATATACCACATCAATATTTTGAAACTGTGTAGTTAGCATAATGGTAGAAATTGGTGGAACTGATGGAGCAAAGAAAATAGATGTATCTGCACCGTGGTAAAAGGCACATGCAGTAACAGAAAAAAGACATAGCACAGGTTCTTCTATTAAACAAGGAAGTATTTCCAGAACTATCTGGCAAAATAAACCTGATGGAATGCCACACTGAGACCATTCCATGAGAAAACATTAACTTAAACCTTATAGAAAACTAGAGTCACAGAGAAAGGCTCTGCAAGACAAAGCACACAAAGGGTTCAGATAATGATCACAGAGGAGTCAAAAAGCAAGCAAACAGCCCCATAGTGTTAGATGCAAATCCTGATAGAGTACTCAGGTTCTGTAATGATTTTATGAAGCTGAACAGCATTTCAGAATTTTCATGTACTGTTTGCCTAGAGAAGTTGAACCATAGAAAAGTTGGGTAAGGCAAGATTCTTGACCACATTACGTCAAACAAAGGGATACTGAAAATCCCAATAACAGATGTGGCAAAAAGATATAAAATGGATAGCAGAGAAAGATAATGTTTTTAAACCTGTTTTAGCTTCTCCAGATTTCAGTGAACTCATCAGAATTTATACTGGTATATTAGGGGGTCTGTTTAGGGGTATCATTTCACAGGAATTTGAAGGAAAACACAGGATATGCTTTTTAAATCACAAGCTAAGTAGGTCAGAGGTCAAATATTACACTTTCAGAAGAGAATAGTGAATAAGTAGGCATTCTTGGCACTGAAATATTATCTCCTATACATTGATTTTGTAATGGGCATAGCCCATGACTCCTAATGTGACTGCATAAGCAACAGGATGGAGTTGCTTAATGTTGCAGGTGGGTGATTTCCTTACAACCACTGAATTTTACAGCTGGCCTGTCAAGGGCTCAGAAATTATCTAGTGGGCCTGAAACTGAGTGTAGTAGTGTTTGCCTTATGATATATCAAAATGTTATGAAACAGAAGTGAAGTAATCTAAATAACTACTGCAAATAAAGTATTGTTAATAGCATAAATAGTATTATTTCTTTAAGACAGAGCGCTAAATTGTTGTATTAGCTACAGAGGCTTCCCACAAGAATTTTTGGTAATGAGACTTAATTAAAATGCTATATAAAAGAAGGGTTGTGGCCCTGTTCTTCAGGGAAGCTGTTCTCTATGTAGAGGTGGAGTTTGTAGCTGCAATTAAATACATTTGGGATCCTGCTCTGTAGCACTGAGATAATCAGTTAAAAGAACCACAGCATCTTATTCCTATATTGTGACCTTCATTACTTCCTTCTATGCCACATTGCCTAACTGCATGATTTATCTTTTTCTTTGTTTTTTCACTAGACACTCAAACTATCATCTTACAAATCTGTTAGATTTATCAAGACTGGCTCACAAGTTTTGATCTTTCTAATTAGTGAGAGTCAATATCAGCTGCAAAAAAATGATGTCCTTTGTTCACTTCTGCTGCAGCACCATTTATGAAGGTTCAGAAAACTATCATTTTCAGGCCAGAGACATCTGTTTAGTCCCAAAGTCTCACTTTGGGGCATTTATAATTTATAATTTATAAGTTTCTTGCTCACCCAGCTTCTGATTCACTTTAGTGCTTTGACTTTCACAGCTGAATTACTTAGTTTATTTTCAACATTTTATGTAGTGCACATTCGATGGTTCCTCTAAAGTCTTAGTAAAATGCATATGCATTCACTCTGGATCAGATTGGCTTTATCATACCTGCAAAAATAAATTATGTAATCAGTCATCGACATGTAATTAATTCATTTCAAACGTCTTACTTTATAGACTTGCACTCCTAGAAATTTCCTTATTACAGATGACAATGCTTTCACTTGTGAATTTTGAGACAAATGAGTTTTCCTAATTACATTTTTATTCTATATAACCAATGTGTGAACCTGTGAAGCTTACAGACCTGCATGCAACAGAATTCAAGATGCATGACTAGCATTTTGTTCTGTATTTTCCTTTGTTCCCACCACTAAAACAAAATTGCCTAGTCTATAATTATTGCTATGTTATTGTAGAATGGCCACATCTGCTTTTCTCCAATGTTAAGTGCACCTGCTTCAAAGCTGATGAACAAGTATATAAGTGGAGCAACTATTGTCTCCTTCAGTTCTTTTAATACCCTTGGGTCTCTTCTGTTAGATATAACCATGTTTGCCTTCAGATCTGCAAGTCCCTACAGGAGTGTTTGCCTTGGAAACGGACTTGCTGGTACCTAACTCTACCACTTAATTTTTTGCCATAATGAGATTTAAAAAAAATAAAGAGAGATTTCCCTGTTGGTACATCCTCTGTCTGTCCCTTTAGTATACATTTTGAGTAGACAGACTTTTTCATGAAAGATTTTTTTTCTTTTAACCTTCTCTGCCTGAATACCCCTACCTAGCCTTCTAATTTGCTGAATATTTTTATTTTTTTTCTTGTCTGTGTATGAAGTCATAGTTCATGTCAGCTACATCATTACATGGTAATTAAAACTGAAATAAAGGATAAGAAATCAGTGGCATCTGTCTTTATTCCCTTGGTAGAGGCAAAGGATTGGAACCTATGTAATGTGGAACAGAACAAGACTCTAGTCATGTAATTTGAACAGTTACTGTAAATAAATAAGTTGACTCTTCGCTGAACATGTCCTCTGTGTTTTTGCTTGTTTGTTTGGCACATTATCTGTGATTTCTCACTGCAGGAGTGAAAATGGCATCATTTTTGCCTGTAATATTTTTAGGAGGTACATTTTTTTCATGTCACTTAGTCTTAACCATTCAGCTGGCTTATGGTTTCAGTCTATGTTTCTTAGTTAGATTTAGGAAATAGCATATATACTTACCGTCTAATGAACATCTTTCCGAAAATAAGTATTGTTTTCAGAAAGGGTATCCACAATGGTGACTATCAGTTTAGGCATGGTCTCGGTGTTATATTATGACTATTTAACTGTATGAAGACACCGAAGGAAGACGTTACGCAGCCTATTGAGGTTACCGTAACACTGCGATCAAGTCATTAGGCAGCTTTGCTTCCCCTGCCTTACCCTTTTCTCATATATATATCAGTTACACTTGAACCTTTCTTTTATCTGTATTCCAGTATCCTCTTGGGAGAGGCTCACCACCCTCTCAGTCAGATAATACATTTTCATGCCAGGCTTGAAGTACTCCCTTTCAGTTGCATCCTGTGTGCCTTTTCCCTCCCACTGTCCTTCTTCAACTCTAGCATTTTTATTTACCTCCTAATAATGCTGTGCGACCATTTCATAACCCTATTCTTCTTCTTTCTTCTTTCTTCCAGTGTGCACATGCCAAGCCAATTGATACCTTTTATAATTGCCAAGCCATGCTATTTCCCTTGCCATTTTGCTAACTGTTAACTGCAAATGTATGATCCATATGAACTTTGTCTCTGTATGGCTAACAAGAATGGCAGATGTACACTAGAGAGACACTTATCCTTGATTGTGCGTTCAAAAGATGACCTGAGCTTCTCTTGAGATTGTTCCTTAAGAATTAGGTGATCCGCTGTGGCGACCCCTAACCGGGAAAAAGCTGAAAGAAGAAGAAGATCTTGTTTGCTTTTCCAGTACCTTATCTTGTTGCATTGCAGGAGACAGACTAGGGATACTTATGACTCCCCCAAGCTGATTTTATTTATTTTCTACATAGCAGGACTAGATACTGTTTACATTTAAATACCCCTTTAATATTCCTGCTACTGTATTGTTTACCTGGGTGACATTTCTGCATTGATTTCAGAGAGGGAGTTATAGCAACAGCATGCACATTCTATGGTAATTATGTCAGCAAATTTGCATCCTCATATCCTGCAACTTTTGTCAGTTTTTTTATCTACTTGCAGCTGCTAGAGCTGTAATTTTGAAAGGTTTGTGTGCTGAATTTAGTATTTCGCTCTTCCTACCAATGGCTAACCACCAGCAAAATACCTTACAGATTTAGAATTAAAGTCCATAAGAATTAAATTAGTATAAATGAATCCGATGTCAAGAGAGCAGATTTATACTCTGCAGCACTATGTTGAAGGGACTGCTTCACAAATGATATATGAGAATTTGCAGTTAAATTAATATGATTCAAATACACCTCATTATTTATTTACAGAAGATAAGCAAACAACTAGATAGTAATGCTTAATACATGACTGTGCATTATATTTTTGTATTTTAATTTTCTTTACAATTACTGACATCTGAGTATGCTGTAAGCTATTTCTCAAGGACCTGTCACTCCTTGTCACTTTCCTGACCTTCATACCTGTTTCACACATTCCCCGTCATACAATAACAGTCCTGTAGGTCATGCCTACTGTGTGAATACAGTATATATTTTTGTATAAAAGCCGCTGTCTCCAGTGTTTCACACTTTGTATCTTATCTCAATACTTAAATCCAGACAGGCTACTCAAAATTTCATAAATTCAGGGGTGTACAAGTCCTGTAGCTCATGTTATATTGCTTTTTGTCTTATTGCAAAGCTAATTTTAGCCATTCATAAGAAATCCATCTTTGACGCAATGCCATTTAAACTACTATTGAATTCTGTGTAGTGCTCAAGCATATTGCCAATATCCAGTTTGAAAATTAACTTGCTCAACAGTCTGTCCTTGGCTAAACAAAGGAAATAAGTGATTTATTGACTGTTTAATTGTGCCATAAGGTTGAATATAAAATGTTAACAAATACATTAACACCACAGATTATAGCATTTGTGCAAAAATAATTGTTGGGTTGCATGCAAATTTTTAGCCAGTTTGAGGCTGTATTTATCTTTTCAGGCTATAACTGGATGGGAGTTTGCTTTCCTTAATGGAGCACATACCATTCATTTGTATTGGCTTTCATCATCATGACTAATGCCTGGAGGGCAGTGTGTTTCAGTTCAGTGACAGTTATAGATGTCTCTTGTCCACATGGCAACAAATGAGCTCTGAGAAGACACTGTAAGATGGATTACTGGGATAGCTTCATTACCAGAGTGTTCAGTTTGCTTTTGAATGATATTTAATAAATGAATGCATAGTTTGAAAATGATCAGCCATACTGTTGCTTTCCCTTCTTTTGTTTGTTCTGTAGAATTACTCCTTATTAATTTCTTCCTCGCTCCATTTCATCACTCAGTGATTCTTTCTTTACCTAGATTCTTTATTTTTCTTATTTGCGGCATAGTATTTGTTCCCATTGACACAAATATTTTTTCATTTCTAGTCTCTTTTTCATCAGAATATGCTTATTATTTAACACTTCAATTTGCTCTTATGGTCTCTGAATGTTTTACTTTCTCTCTCTCTCTCTCTCTCTCTCTCTGTCTATCTCTCTCTCTCTCTCTCTCTCTCTCACACTAATATCTCTTTTGTCTGCAAACACACTGTTGCATTTACCACCCCAGTGTATGTTTATTACAAAATCAAAATGTTGCATTTTTTCTCATGACATCTTTGTTTTTACTTTACTAATCCACTATTGGCTATTACATCGGTTTAATAGCAATCCATAATAAGCCTAGCAAATCTGCTCTTTAAGTGCATTTAACAGTTGATATCTCTTTCATAAACCTTCACTTACTTCTCCATGTCTTCTGCCTTTGTTTCTATGAATTCCACCTCTACTGCCCATTCAGTTAGTCTGTTTCATAGGATTACAACTCAAACCATAATGAATTACTTTTGGAGATCCATGGAACAGTTGTCGCTGCAATCTCCTCCTCCTGTATCTCTTCATCTCCACTTCACATCTTCCTGAAAGGATATTTTACATCAGTATCATGTCCCCAATTTCTTCTGGATTTGAGTGATAAAGAGTTAACACTACTTTTGTCTTTGGTCATATTCTCTTCCTCTCTGTCTCATGCGGATTTCTGATGGGTTCTTTTTTCAATTTCTTGCAGCACTTTGATGTCGTGGCATTGTTTAGCTTCTTGAAATGCACACAGTACTCATAATGTTGACTGACAACAGTTTGGTAAAGGTGAAGCATCACCTCCCTACTTCTACAGTTTATTCCCTGAAGATAAAGCCCAGCATTCTGTTTGGTGCTTCTATTGTCCTCTGACCCAGTCCTTGGTTGTCCAGTTCAGGAGTGATGAAATCCCTTCAGATTCTTTTCCTGCCTTTGCCAGCAGTTTCACTTCCCCAGCTGATACTTCACACCAGAGTAGCTCTGTTCAAAATGCAGTGCTTTACATTTGTTTGCAGTAAACCTCAACTGCTATGTTTTAGGACATGTGGTCAGCCTTTGAAATCCTTTCTTACACTCTTTTCACATCTTATCCTATAGTACCTAATTTAGTGTCATCAGTGAAGAGACTGAACCTTTTCTCTTTTCCATGAGATATTTACAAATCATCAGAATAAAGAGTACTTGACCTACAACTATCCTCTGCTATACTCCACTAGTCACTCTCATAATTTCTGACATCACTTCTCTAACCACAACCTTATCTTTTTCTCTCTCTCTGTCTCTCTCATACCCTTCAACCATCTAGCAATCCCATTCCTCAGTCTTGGCCTTACTCCAACACCTTCAGGTTTCCTAGAGCTGCACTCTAAGTCAAAAGCCTTGCTGAAGTCTCAATTGCCTACAACTATCAATACTCTCCTGTCAAATTTTCTTCCAGTCATAAAAAAATGTATTAAGTTTGACTAACAGCTCCTTATGGACACTAATCCATATTGGGTATTGTCTTGTTTTCCCTCCGCTTTCTCTCCATCATTTTTCCTAGCATTGTCACTTGGATAACATGTTTCTGTTCCCTCCTTTGTACAAGTACACTCCATTTACTTTTCTGTAGTTCCTAGGCATTTCTGCACTAGCCAATAATCTGTTGAAGATCTCCATTAGATGATTTTCTAGGGCATTGGCCAGATTCCCTAACAAATCAGCACATCTCACCACTCTGCTTTATTATACCTCAGGGCAAATGGTTCATCCCAGGCTGCTCCATCTTAATCCAGATGTTTTCTCAATGCTCTCCCCACTCTGTTCCATCTTAATCCAGATGTTTCCTCAATGCTCTCCCCACTCTGAACTACCTTTCTCCCAGTATGACACCATTTACTTGCTTTGCTTTGTAAACACTATAGTTATTCAGTATCTGTGGTGTTTTCCTCTCTTATATGATCTAGCTCACATCTTTGGTTAGCTTGGTCAAATCCATATCTCTGTTTCCCTTTCTGCTGTATTCCTTTGTATCCCTTTTACTAGGTCTCCTTCAGCTTAGCTGTTGTGCTTTTGCTCACCTCCTTGTACCTTGGGGGTGTTTGCTCTTGCATGATCACCTCTCTCCTTTTCCTCTTCTAGATGACTGTGTTGCTCACTTTCTCCATTCATGCTGGATTATTCTCTTCTGGAAATCTCTGCCCATCTTTTCATGTTTTCTGCCCCTCACCTTCAATCCTCTCCCCCCAAAATTCTGTCTATTAGCTTCTCACATTCTCTCTAGTCTCACTGTACCCTTTCTGACAGCTGTTAATCCATTAATATCTTTAACTCTCATGTTATCCCATAGCTGCCAGAATCTCCTTCATACCCCATTTTTCTGTCAACTTAAAGCTCCCTGAGTTAATCAGATGCTTTCTTTCTTTTTTATTTCATATATGTACATATATCTATATGAAATCATTGATATGTTACAACAAGATTCAAGATATCTGACTCAGCCATCCAATGTGTGATGCTAAAGGCAAAAGTAAGCACAGACAACATGTGCTCCAACACACACAGCAAGTGGTCCATCAAATGTGCAATGCTAAAAATCAAACAAACATGAACACAAGAGTTTGTGTGTGTGTGTGTGTGTGTGTGTGTGTGTGTGTGTGTGTGTGTGTGTGTGTGTGTATGTGTGTGTATGTGTGTGTGTGTGTGTGTGTGTGTGTGTGTGTGTGTGTGTGTGTGTGTGTATGTGTGTGTGTGTATGTGTGTGTATGTTGTGGGGGGTCAATGCAAATATAAATATACTAACATTCAGATTTCACAACAGTGGGAAAAGGGGCAAATACCTCACTCTACTGTCAACTGATCTCAGCAAAACCACTCTCAGCACTGTTCACAGGCAATGTAATTGAAAGGTATGTACTTTCCATTCCAGTTCACATATGCTGCCATGCTGTGACAAAAACACGCCATCAGGGTAAGTTTTCATAGCCACTCTAATGAAATGCACTGCAGGACTCTGTATATGTGTGTGTGTGTGTGTGTGTGTGTGTGTGTGTGTGTGTGTGTGTGTATATATATATATATATATGTATAGAGAGAGAGAGAGAGAGAGCAGGAAAATGAATGTTTGACTTAAAAAGACTCTAGTGGTTAATGTGCATGCGTGAGTATTCACAGGATGGATTTAGGATTAGGGTAATGGTTAGGTAAGGGGACAGATTTACTGTTTTGCATGTTTGGTGTTGTACATGTTCTGTGTCCCTTTCTCTTGTGTAGTGGTAGTGTTAGGGAAAGGGTTTTTAGTAATGTAATGTGCAGGGTTTGGATTATTTAGCACATATAAATAAGGGGGTGCAGGGGAGTTGAAGTTATTACCCACTCTTAGTCTAAAGATGTTGCTGATATACTTGCAGGCCAGTTTTGTGCCATCTTCACATCAGAAGCGGTCAGTAAAATTCCATGGATTACCAGCTCCCTTCTTTCTCCCAGCTCGTTAGGGTACATGTCCTAACTGTACTCGCTAAGCTAAAAAATAGCACATCTGTGAGTCCTGATAATATACTTGGTTGCTTAACCAATAGCACTAAGCATGTTTTCCATGAATCCTCTTAAAAGTAAACAGTTTTATCATAGACAAAGGATATATTCCTGAGGAATGGAAAATAGTGGTCAGTGTGCTATTCCATTAAGGGTGGGCACTTAAATTCTAAGGAACTATAGATCCATCAGCCTATGAAGGTTAATTTACAATGTCCTGGAACATATTATATATCTGATTTCATAAGCTTCAATGTAAAATTCTTATTGCTATAGACTTACAACAATATGTTTTTGTCAAAAGGAGATCATGTCTACTTAATGCAGTATACTCTTTGAGAAAGTCACTAAACTTGCACATACAGCTAAATTGGGTCTGGCAAAATACTTTCACACTGTTATGCATAATGGAGTAGTAAATAAGCTTAAAGGACTAAAAGAAGACGTTTATGTTGAATAATATATTCGCTGGTAGATATAACTTACATTGTTAAAGTAGCAGGTGCCACTTAAGAAAGCAAAAAAGGTGACCATTAGTCTTCCTCAGAGCTCAATACAGGCACTCCTTCTCTTCAGCATTTACTTCTTAGATCTCCAAACCACCAAACCAGAACTAACCAAGTTTGTCAATGCCTGCAAGCTGGGAGCTGCCATTTGTTCAATATCTGATACCATGTTGTAACAGCAAGGGTTGGATTATACATATCAATGGTGTATTAGAAATAGATATAAATTAAATGCAAAGAAGTGTAGTAGTGTCCCCTCTGCTAAATAAATCTCCACAGCGGCTCCTAGTATAGACTGTTCCCTACTCCAGACTGACATGGTCATCAGTGTTCTCAGCACCTACATAAAGATATCCTTATCTTTGTCATTTCTCTATTCTCTGCCCTGTTTACACCAATCTTAAAATATAGTGTCCCTTTTAGTATTTATGTATCTATCCAAACATATCTCACATCTAGAAATACATCATAAGTTCCTAACTAAAATGACAATTGGGATAAAGACAGATGCTCTATCCATATTTTGTCTCTTATAGACCCCTGGACAGTGATTTATGTCTAGTATTTAACATTCCATGGTGTTAAGGACCGAACTCTCCTATAGCTTCTGCACCTGCACAAAAAAAAAATAATAATTCCACAAACGCTCACACTAAAGGCTTGAATCTCCATCAACAAATAAATAAGACACAGAGGGTCAGATTTATTACTTAATACTTCCCATATCTCTAGAGAGATTTCTTTCTATCAGAAATAAAGAGAAATACTTACATTCTTTAAGGTGAACTAAAACAATTGGATAGTCACATTTAAATTCATCACAAACTTTACTTGTTTTGCATAATCGCATTCATGGAGACAGGAATTGCCATATGATGGTGGGCAGTGGCAAGGTGATTATGGTCAATGGACTGTCTCTGATTCTATAAAATATACAAAGCAACTAGTCCTGAGCAATAATACCAAAGTCTGTGCTTGTACTTAAAATAGTTGTGCATGAAACAAAGCAGCTTTGTAGAGCATACAAAGAATTTCACTTTCCCCAAATCAACAGGATATAACTTAAAGCCACTCAGTGTTGTAAATTATCTAACTGCATTTAGCTTTCAATAATTTAAAAATATTCAAAAGTGCAGAACCACACTACCACAAGCTCTAAGTCACCAAATCAGTATCACAAAAACCCAAGATGTCTCCAAGAACAGAATCAGACATCTCTACACCAGATGTAGAAACCTAAGAATGACAACAGTACTTTTGTTTGTGTTTTCCATTACCTCCAATAACCATGGAAACCCCAACACAAATATTCAATTCAACTGTTATGGAACCTCAATGCAAAGAACCAGCTGAAGAAAGCAGTCCAGGCAGCTTTTCAATAAATGAGTGAACCCTAAATGTGTGGTAGAGCTCTAAGGTCTGACAGGCATCTACTGTCATCTACTACCAGCCTGTGAGCACTGCACCAGTCATTAGTATTGCATTCTGATCCTTAGCATTTGCTGAGCATCCTTTATAGGGATCTTTTTTTCTGTACTACTGATGTTTCTCCCACCTACCCAGCTTGCCTGGAATTTGTTACTTCATACAAGTATGCATTGTCTCCCTTCTTTGGACTATTATTCCTTATTCATTTTCATATGCAGGTTTTAGAATAGAGGCTGAATCACAAGAATTTGTTCAAAGCCATGTATCGGATACTTATATGTTCATAACTGAAGGTTAATTTTCTAGTATTGTGGGTGCTTGTTTTGTGCCTCCTTCCCATTACTAACCTCATTTCACTTGATCACCTCACTCTCTCATTAGATCATAGTGATGTAGCATTCACATATGTGAATGAGGTGGGGTCATCTTGGTGGTCAATGGAGTGAGGCAGTAGATTACTGCTTGTCTAATTGACTAACTAGAATGGGAGGGATTTTGGATTATACTTTAATGTTTCCCATAAGCTGGTGCACAGCACACTACAATTCTGTACCAAAATGCACTTCTTTATGTGAAGCCAATGTGTAAAGATGCTGTTTCAGAGTAGTTGCCAGCTATGGCAGTCACTGTAACACTGTGGCCAGTAATACTGCCTGCTCTACAACAGAAGATAGTCCCATTACACAGCCATCCCTCCTCCTACTAAGAATGGGATCATTACTTGGATTATTTAGGCTTTTCCCCTGGTGTCTAAGCCACATATTGAATCCCCATTAGCTTTAGTGGGGAAGGACGCCCTTAGTCAGTAAGGATGAATGAGTCACACACTTACAGTATTTTTCCTCCTACTCTTTATTGCCAGTGACTCTGAACTTAATTTCTCTTTACTAAACCCCTTTCTGCTTCATCCTCCTATTAGTTTTCATGTGCTCATTCTCAGAACTGACATTTTATATATTTATATATTCTTTATTGACCGGGTTAGTTGCATTAGACTAGTAGCCACTTTTCAGGCGTGATACAAGGTGGAATTTAAACTACTTGAGGAAATTTCACTGGGCATTAGGAATCTTCACTGACCGCTACAACACTTGTGTGGTGTATGTGGCTGATGAGTGAGAGCATCTGTTCCATTCTTGGCACTGTGGCGGCTGGGAGAATGGCATGCAAAACATGGCCATGGAGGAGTATGGATTAGAGACAAACTGTGACTCCTTAGAATTGTTTCTTGAAGCAGAGAAGGAGAGATGTGGTGTGCAGAAGTGAGAAGGAGATCTAATTGAAAATATGGAAGACTTTTTCCCCAAAAAATGTTCGGAGATCTGCAGCAACAGAAGGAAGATGTTATTATTACAACTCTCGAATGGGAGGGTTGTGGGATGATATATTCGAAGAACCTGTAGACCAGAGTGAGTTGGAGACAGTGAAGGATTTATCATGGGGAGACATGTTAGAAAGAATTAATATGGAAGAGGGACAAGAACTGAAGGAAAGGTCGTTCGCAGAAGTGGCCAATGAATAGAAGGAAGATAGAAGGGAGACAAAAAAATAGAAGAAATGGAAAGTCATATGGACATGATAGTTGTGCCTCTAGGAATCAAGGTATAAGATGTAAGAGCTTTTATTTTGATTAAAAAAAGAGACTTATTATGACATTTTCTTTGAGACTGCTGAAATACTGCAATTATTTTTGGGAGAATATGAAAAAAGAAAATAAATATATCCATAGAATAAATATATTGTAAAGACTTTTTTCCATGAAACAAAAAAGTTAATATACAATTTCAGACAGAAGCTGAAAGAGAAACTATTAAAAATATTTACTAAAGAATTTTTACAAAGAAGTGAAGGATATTTCTAAAGGACTTAACAATAAAGGACTTTGGATAGGAGGGACAAACAAAAACATTTTTTTCTGTTATGTAAGTAACTTTGACAAAAAGAAATGTTATTTAAGTGGGGAGATTTGTCATGATGCTAGAAAATGTTGAAAGAAGTATTGTAAATGTAAGCAAACATGACACTTATGTGATTGTGAGAAAGAGAAAAGTTTAGAATATAATACAGAAGGACAGAATAGAGAATAAGTACATAATAAAATGCACTTGAAACAGAATGAATGAAAAGATAAAAGGGAGACTAATGATACTAATCAAGATGGAACTTTGGTTAATACACAAAAAGGAGAAGGGGAGAGGGAAAGTGCAACAGAAGTTAATGATGGAGAAGATATAGACTGGAAAATCGTTAAAAAGAAAAGTTTGATTGGAAAAGGGTTACAGATAGGAAAAGAAAATTTCAGGATGTAGGATTGAAAGTAAAAAACAAAATAAACGGATGAATAAATAATTTATTGCAAATTAAGGAGAATGGAAGGAAATAATCTTAGAATTCTATCTTCCAATATTAATAGTATAAAGATTGTACTAAGAAGGATTGGTGTGATAGAATGGTGTAATATGAGTGTGAGGTAGATTTGATAGTATTAGAGGATGTTAGGAGCTTAATTAAAGAAGAAAGAGAACAGATAGTGACTTTATGGTTAGGAGGTATAATATGAAATTTGGGTAGAGACACATGTTTAAGGATTGCTACATTATATAAGATGGGAATAAAGATTCTAGAAATTCTAGTTAAATTAGGAAGATTAACAGTAGTAGACTTTAGGTAGAAAGGGGAAGATTACAGACTTTAGCAATATCCTCTTATGTGATATGTAAAGAAAGAGACAAACTATTTCAAGAAATGCTGAACTATGTTATGGTAAATATGGACATAATAATAACAGGAGATTTTAACTGTGGCTTGAGATGAAAAAGCAAAAAAAAACAGATCAGATAAAAAATAATGGAAGAAATAATAAAATGTGGGCATTTAGAGTTATGGAATTTAAATAAAAGTACATATAGATGAGGAAAATTGAAAGCAGAAATAGATTAGTTTCTGTTTTTTAAAACAATAAGAACAGTGATAGAAGATGCAGTGGAAACAGGTGTTTTGAATCATTTTGCTATAACAGAAGAGAATAAAGAACATAAAAATTAGGAAAGGAATAAAGAGTATTAATGAAAGGGGTGGAACGAGAAAGGTCAAAAAGTTATAACAATATTATAGACAGATTATCTGACTATGAGAGATTTTTATAATAATTGCTCAGAATGGTGGATAATATTTAAAGAGAAATATAAGAGAATGTATTTAATTTGGGGGATTAGAAAATGGAAAATAGATAAAAGGAATGTAGAAAAATACAAAACCCTGTCTTATATAATGTGGATAGGAATGAAAGGGGATATTTTAGAAAATAAGAGATTTATCAAAAGAATCAAGAAAAAATTAAAAATCTGTTATCCAAACAAAAACAATTTTTACAAGGAAAAAGGCATATATGCCACCATATTTGAGTAAAAAATTAAAGTAAGATAGCAATATAATAAGAGAAATTAAAAATGAAGATGGAGAAGTTAAAATAGAACAAATGAATATTATGAATGTTGTAGCGAAGGGTGTTAAAGAGATGGTAAAAAAGAAGAGAAACAAAAGAAAAAATAATGGGTGGGTAAAGCAGTTTAGAGAAAAAATTAATAGAGATTTGGAAAAACAAATTATAATGATGGATTTAGAAAAGGTAATAAAGGAAATCAATTTAAGTTTAGCGGTCATACCAGATGGTATAGGATATATGGTTTACATTCATATGACCGAGCGACCGATGGTCAAAACCCAGTTTTCACGAACCTATATGTCGAAACTCCAGGGGTCGAACGGTCGGAATGTCATAAAAAATTAGACATTCAACATTTCTGATCACTTTACCACCTAAACAAGCGCTACCGTGGGTCAAAAAGGGGGGATATGTTGCATTTCGGCTAAATTGTATTTGTAATTCAGTGCATTCACAGAACTGCTGTCGAATGTTTTCTGATCGGCCATCTGCCGTTCATTCAAATCCAGGCATACCAGGATATATAGTATATAAGAATTTGATGAAATGGCAAAAATAAATTTTGGAAGAAATATTTAATGAATGGTTAAATCATAGCATTTGTTATGTAGAAATATGTAGGGGGGGGGTTATGAGATGTATATGGAAAAAGGAGAGAAAAATGAAATTAAAAAAATTGGAGGTGAGCAATGTTGAGTAATGGTGACTATAAAGTATTTTGAAGACAATACAAAAAAGTTTAGAATATAAATTGAATTATGTAATGGAAGAAGGCCTTTATGGTGTCAAAGGAAAAGGAAGCCAATAATTATTATTGATAATTAGTGAAATGGTGGATGATATTAAAAAGAACAAAAAGTGAAATGAATGGTGGCTGATATAAATAAAGTATTTGATTAAATAGAGCATGCAGTTTATGAATAAAAAAGTATGTGAGTCAGTATGTAAACATACTAAAATCAGAATCCTGAGATGGATAGAGGTTTTAAGCAAGGATGTCCCTTGAGTAGTTTTTTATGTGTAATTGTCATGAATTGTGTAGTAAAAGGGATAAATAAAGAAATGGAAAAAAGTAAATATGTGCAGGAACTGGGTGTTTCATATCCTATTATTATGTTTTATGCTGATGATATAATATTAATGGATAAAAATAGAGAGGAAATGAAAGAGGTAATTATATAAGTGCATAAAAAATTGCAAAAAGTTGGATTAAAAATGAATAAGGAAAAATATATGGGTTTGGTAGTTGATAAAAAGCTGAAGAGAATACATTTTTGAAGAAAAATGATATCAATATTAGGAGCTGATTTCAGCAAATTCAGTAAATATTTTATATTAAACGCACAATGGAAAAAAATGAAAGAATTAAACGGACTTAGTGTCATGGCGAACATATATTGGTTGTCTTTTAAGAAAAAAGTACATCTAATAAATACAATATGAATGGGAATAGTATCATACATAGCTAGTGTATATATGATAACAAGAGAACTGGAGAAGCAATCTCTTGAAATCATATTTAGATTCATATGGGGATCTAGGTTAAAACCAGTTAAAAGAGAATAATTATATATGGCTAAGGAGAATTGGGGGGATGGCTTTACTGAACCCAATAGTATATAGGGTTTTGTTGAACCTATATAAGTTATTAAAGTGGATAAATGGAAAGGAAGAAAATATTTGGTATTGTATGGATAATTTGGAATAAAAGATTGAATAAAATTATGTTCTGTGGAAAGTGGATATTACCAAACATAATACAGAAAATAAAATGGTGGCTATGGAAAATGGAGTGGGGGTCTATACAAATGTAAAATTTTGTTAGTGATGCAGGAATGTAAAGTTAATGTAATTTGTGTAAATACATAAAGATGTAAATTGTATATAGTGTATAATAATGAATGATAATGAATAAACATTTATATGATAATTAAAAATTCAAATAACATGTCATATTCTCTCAGCAGTCTAAGCATTGGTGTTAGGTGATTTGATTACATTAATTAATGCTGATATGATACGATGACCTCATGTAGAAATGAGAAAAAGGGGATTGATAACAATAATGATGACAGCCTAGCTGAGTATTTAATATTTTCATTGCATGCATTATAAAAGTGGATATTCATGTCCTGCAAGAAAGAAAGAAAGACAAATTATACAGTATATTCAGCGGTCACCTGCTATGATGAAAAAACAGATTTGAAACCTCTGCAATATGCTATCTGTGTATCCTATCTCTTCCATTGTTGTCATGGAACATCAAAGGCAAGCCACAGTGGTTATAAAGAATGAACAGATCACCTGTAATTCACAGAGAGTGCTTGTCATTAATGTTGAAACTGCATATACCCCTGTACAGATTGCATACAAAAAGAAATGTATAATTGCAAAAAAAAAAAGTGTTCTGGCTAAACTGGATGTGTGCAGTTCTGGATGTGGATCAATATGGATATTGATTTGAATCAGTTGTCAAGTTCTAACGAGATAACTTTATGTTTGTTTGTTTGTCCATTATTAGCTAGAATACCACCAGACATTATCTTCTTATTTGTTTTCTGTCCTGGGGTTAGCTTGGAGCAGGACAATTTTATAAAATGTGATTCATTTTTATTTATTTTATTTATTTTACATTTGTTGACCGGGCTAGTCTAACTGGATATACATCCATTTTCAGTAGAGACCCGAGAAGAAAATCTCTGAGAAAAGAACAGTTTATACAAAATGCAAATAGATAACTATACATTCAAAAACAATTAGATAACTATACATTCGTGTACACTTGTTATTTCAGCAGCAGTAAGCAAATAGGGTAACACTATGAAGATAGATGGGTCTATATCAGAACATCAAAGTTTTAAAACTTTGAATGTTCTAATATCGGCCCATTTTAATTGAACGCTAAAAATAGTGAAGCTGCAGAACACAGAATTCTTTCCTAGGGAAAGAATTCAGTTGGCCGGTTCTGTGGCTTCGCTATTTTCAGCACTGTGGTGGAGATTTATGGGTCGGGTTCAGATAAGTGTGTGACTGTGTGGTTATTAGGATAAGGGCATGGGTTAGATGAGTTAGGGGTAGTGCGCGGGTTAAGTGAGTTAGGGTTAGGGCGCGGGTTAGGTGAATTAGGTTTAGGGGCGGGTTAAGTGAGTTAGGGTTAGGTGAGTGTGCGATAGTGATGGACCTTAGGGCTAGGGTTTGGGTTAAGGTAAGTGGATAGATAGTAGTGTATGTATAGTTTAGTGTAGGGTTACTTGCAGGATTATAAGTGTATGTGTGTATTGATGTTTTTTAGGTGTGCTTGTGCTGTGTGTATGTGTTTCGGAATAGCGTATTTTTTCCCAAGGAAAAAGTTCGCTGTTCTGAATGTTTGATATTATGTGATCTAGATATTTTAGGTTAGATGAAATAGCGTTCGCTATTTTCATCTTTCAATAATGTGATATAAACGCAGATAGATAACTATACATTCAAAAATAATTAGATAACTATACATTCATGTACACTTGTTATTTCAGCAGCAGTAAGCAGATAGGGTAACACTATGAAGATTTTTGTTTCAGTCATTTGGAGCAACAGTTAGCATAGACAAATATAAGCATTAATCAGTTAACATATTGTGTCGAGGAAGTTGACACAGCAAGTGATGGGTATGAAGAGAGCAAATTATTTATATTTTTAGAAGAGAGAGCAGTAGCAAGGTAAAAGAATTGATGTAAAAAAGGTTAAAGGCAAGGGAAGAAAGTATCAGTCGTGCTTGGTGCATGGGCAAAGCCATTGGGATTTTAAGACAATTCTTAATTGGTTCCTAAAAAGATGGGTGGATGTAGTAGAAGTTAGTTCAGTTGGGAGTTTGTTCCAAGTTTTACCAATAGAGTTAAAAAACAGACAGTCCCCTGATTTGTTTTTAGATTTTAAGGTGGCTACTTGTAACCTATTTGCAGAACATAGTGTTGGAAGGTTTTGATAAGAATTGAGGAGGTTACTGAGTATAGGTGTATTTGTGGGATGCTGTAAGATCTTGTGGATAAAGGTGAGTTGCTGGTAGAGTAACTGATTTTGTATTTCCAGCCATCCTAGTAGTTTTAGATTTTGGCAGTGGTGGGTTCTAAATGGGGTACCCGTGGGAAATCTGGCTATGTTGTTGTAAGAAGTTGCCAGTTTATTTAAATTGCTTTTGGTTAGGTTTGTGTATATGGGGGAGGCATAGAGAAGGGTCAAAATCAGGTGAGTTTGAGCAATAGTAATCTTGGCTGAGGCTGTGAGAAATGGTTTGAGTTTATACAGGAAACCAAATTTTCTATTTACAGATTTAATAGTTCAGTTAATGTGTGTGTCAAAGTTGAGATTATTATCTATTGTTATACCTAGGAGTTTAGTGGTAGTGTCAGGAGTGATGATAGTACCATTATTAGAGGTAAGTAAGAGACTGAGTGGAAGGGTCTTCTGTGTGGGAGTAAACAGTAGTAGTTTTGTTTTTTTTTTGGGTTCAAGAGGAGATACCATTGGTGGAACCATTTTTCGACTAAGGTGAATACAGTTTGTGTCCTGTTTTGGAGTTCAGTTGGAGATTAAGCAGCACAGATTAGAGTTGAATTGTCGGCATATTGTATGCAGGTAGTTTGAGGAAGGGAGGTTTTCAGATCATTAATGAAAATACTAAAGATGAGTGGACCCAAAATAGATCCTTGTGGGACTCCAAGAGTGACCGGGAGCTGGGAGGATAATTTGTTCTCCCAGCGCACTGCTTGTTGTCTATTTTCAAGGTATGAATGAAACCATTTAACTGCTTGAGTAGCAATTGAAAGAGATTTGAGAATATTTGATAGTAATTTGTGGTTCACCATATCAAAGGCCTTGGAGAGGTCTATAAAGAGAGCTGAAGAGAGCAGGTTACTATTTCTATTTTTATTAATGCAGTCAGTAAAGGATAGTAGTGCAGTGGTAGTGCTGTGGAAAGGCCTGAAACCATGTTGGCAGTCCACTAATAGGTTATTTTCAAGGAGGTGATGCAGTAGTTTATGGTGAATACATCTCTCCATAATTTTTGCTAGGGGTGAGAGGAGGGCTATAGGGTGGAAGTTTGAGAGTTCATTTGAGTTGCCTCCCTTATGCAAGGGGAAAATATGTGAGATTTTCCAGAGAGATGGGATGTAGGATTTAGTAATGGTTCTATTTATTAGGATGGAGATTGGGTAGGCTAGTACTCCTGCTGCAATTTGCAGGTATTCAGCTGGGAGGAGATCAACTGATGGTGTACATGGTTTTAGTTTAAGAAGTAGAGTGTGAATGAGGGATGTGGGAACGGGCTGGAGATGAAAAGTTTGGGGTAGATTGGTCAGCAGAAGAAATTCTATGGTGGTGACAGGTGATAAGGTGTTAACTAGGGATTGGACAGTTTCAGAGAAAAATGTATTAAACATGTCAGCAATTTGGTTAGGAGGGCTTTGAGTTAGGTTAGAGAGGGTAGGATTTTTTGAGTGACCTGGATGCAGCAGTTTGTTGATTCCTGACCAGAAATTTTGTGGGTTTTGCTGTTGGGTTTGTTGGAGTTTGAGGTAGTAGTTTTTATTGTCAAGGACTATAGCTCTTTTTGTGGCATTTCAAAGCTGTCTAATGTTTATGTGATCTATTGGGTTTTTTGTTTTCCTCCATTTGGGCCAGATTTTATTTCTTAGTCTAATGTTGTGCCTAGTCTCATTAGAGAGCCAGGGAGCAGGTTTGTTTTTAGTTCTGACAGCACGTGAGGGAGCATGGTTATCAAGGATTTGCAGAAATTTATTGTTAAAGAAAGAGACTGCTATGTCAAGAGGCAGGCATTTTATGGGTGACCAGTTGCATACTTTGAGCTCTGCTTGGAAGTTCACTGGGTTGAAATTTTTTTTGTTACGGGTTGTTCTAAATATTGTTTCATTGGGAATGGCAGTCATTTTTCTAGTTATGAAGGTAAGGGAATGGTTACTAATTTCATCGGGAAGTATGCTGGTTTTGTAATTGAGGGGTTGCTGTTAACTGGTATCCAATCTAAGGTAGTTTGTTTCTTGCTAGGTTTGTGGGTCCTGGTAGGGAATGTAATGGTTTGGTGAAAGCCAAATAGGTTTATATGAGTAGTAGGTTTGGGAGAGGTACAACCATTCCAGTCAATATTAAAATCACCAAGGAGTATGGTTTCTTGTGGGAGGGTCATTGAGAGCCAGCTAAGGGTATTTTCAAGAGTGTTAATGTTATTTCCTTGGGGGGATATATGAGCAAATAATGTATATGGATTTATTAGCATTTATTTGGAGCTTAGAGGTTAAAATCTCGAGATTTGAAGGTGATGGTGGATAAATGTCTATTGAGGTGACCTTCAATTCAGAATTAAACAGTAAAGCCACCTCACCACCCTTTTTATTTAGACGGTCAAGTTGAAGTATGTTATACCCTGGTGGAATTATATCGTTGTCTTTAGCTATGGATTTGAGCCAAGTTTCAGTTAGGCATAAGAATAGGTGTCTAATAGGGCATGAAGTTGTGTAATTCTATTGTTTAAGCTTTGTATGTTAAGGTGGCCTATAAAGAGAGAGTTTAGGGTTTTGGTGGGGTTGTTAGAAGGGGAAATATTGGCTGATGAGGAATCAGTAGTGGTAGTGTAAGGACCTGGGTTTGGATGAATGTCACCGTGTTGAAGTAGACCTAGTTGAAGATTATATTTAAGTTTGAAGACTTTAAAGAATATAGGGTATTCTTTTTTGATTTGGAAATATTTAGTATGGGATAATCTGTGAAACTGTGGAAGAAGGTAGGATGATGAGGATGTTATATTAATATGGGTGTGAGAAGCTGTAAGAGAGAATGGGCTTGTTTGCCTTGTAGGGTGTTAAAATCTAGTAAAGCTTAGGGCTTCATAGTAGCTTAAGCTGTAAGATATTAGTAGAGAGATAAGACATACAGACCAGAAGGAGTACTTTAAAGTGTATTTGCCTGCTGGGGCTAGTCATTGTGAGGCATATAGGATAGGTTAAACAGGTCAATTGGGATGTAGAGTAGGCCATGGAAGGGGTGGAGCTGCTACTGGAATTAGGGAGAGGAAGGAAAAAAACAGGGTTAAAATATTAAATTGTTTAATGAGATAACGTAGGCTATTGGTTGGAGATGTGGCTATGGAAGTAGAAGGTCAGGTGCTCTGGGGTGAGTGGGATTTGGGGTAGGGTATAGGGAGCAGAGTGAGCCCACAACTAGTCATTCAACTGGTACAAGATGAAAACCTGGCAGGTGCACAGAACATCATTTGGACATATACTAGACAGAGGATCATACTAAGTTCTAGCAGAAAACTTAAATATTTTCTTGTCATAGAAATGTATTGATTTCAGAACTGTGTATTTAAGCAAGACTTCTATTTGGCATGCAGAAAGTCTTTGCCTGTATCAGAAAACACATTCTTATTTTTTTTCTTTTCAGTGAGTTTGGATGCAGGTATAATTTACTTAAAATGTATTAAATACTCCTCACTGTAGTGAATTGTGTTTTGCTGAGTCCTTAACTCATTTTTTTAGAAGTCCATTATTTCCAACATGCCATAATATGAAGCAAAATAATTTGAATTTATTAACATAATTCTAACTACACTAACATGCACTATTGCTGTGTCCTGTCTAATTATGTGTTTTACTTGATATGTACTGTAATATTAGTTATACTGAGTTTACTGTTTAATATATATTATGGGCAAGTTTGTTAGAAAAAAATACAGAAGCCTTTGGGATTCTTTTGTTATAGATAGATTAAAGGAAGATACACAGAGAGAGGATAAAAAGAAGGATGGAAGAAAATGATAAAAACACATGTCCTGATTTGTAAACTGAGTTTAATTCTTTCCACTGAAAGATATGTCTGGGGGCATAGGTACGGAAAGATGCCAAAGTATAGGTGGAGGTAAGGACTAGAAAAAGATAGAAATGGGCAGCTGTTTCATAATGTACATACTACCATTATAGAAACATGCTGTTATGTAAACTTTGTTGTATATGTTGTAAACTGCTAGGAATTATTCTCAAATATCAATACATTTCAGACATATAAGCATGGCAGAGTATGTTGATGCAGTACTAGCATCTACTGGAAAACTAGTATTGACAATAATAAGCATGATCTTTAGCATTCAGTTTTAAGAAATCTTGGCTGTAGTCCCTCATTACACTGTAAATATCATCCAAAACACTTAACCATTAATGGATACATTTATTTTGTTAATAACTAGAGGTGTTCACTAGGACAGTAAGCTATTGCTATAACCCTGTAAGTTATCTGACCCTTCAAAACCCTTTTGAGCAATAAAATGGGCCATGGACAAGATATAGAGTTCAATCAAACATGATGTTATGGTGGTGGTGGTGTTGGGGGGATCAAGCTTAATTTGGGAAGAAAAAAATCAGACATGGGGATAGCATTCAAGTCCACACTGACATAGGCTGGGATTCCCATAGAGGACAGCTTCAGCTGCTCCAATATATAGAGTTGCACTGTTTTGCAATGATGCAATCCATGGGCATGTGTGCTTCATATGGTGCTGAATTAAAACTAAATTGCAATTTGCTTGTCTAGGAATCACAATCCCTCACTCGAGCAGTATAAGCTTGTTGTGTAGGCCACTGTCCCCCACCATGCATACACACACGCTCATAGTCACATTCTGACAGGTATACACATCTACACAGTCACGCAGACACACAGACACAAGCACAGACACATAGACACGTATTCACAAATGCCTAAGGTTTGACAGTTTACAAGATCTCAGTGAGTAATTTACATCTAGACAGTTTCTACCTTAAAAACAAAACAAAAAACAGAACTGTGACAACAAGGTAGTTTGCACATGCAAACACACACACACACACACACACACACACACACACACACACACACACACACACACACACACACACACACGCACACACACACGCAGATGTATTGGAAAACTCTTCTTATTTAGAGGGGCATCTGAGTGTAGCAGATCTGCTCTGCTGTATTCTGCATGGTCCTGTGCAGATGTGCATATTCACAGAAATAAATGTACATGGCTAATAGCCATGTTGCATTTAAGCTTCTCCATGTGGACCTTGCATAGTATGGCTGTTTGTGAATTGTACAAAGCAAATCCAAGTCTGCATAGAAAGTTGTGAAGTACAGGAGCTTATTTAAATTAGGACACACTCACAGGTTCCAGATAGGTGAGCCACACTGTTCAACTGAAACCCCCAGTGCTAGACTGCACAATGGCTTTCTGAACTGGTCTCTCCTTGAGTACTATTAACACTCCAGAAACCAGATACGCTCTGCTGTCAAAGGTTGGTCCTTACACCAAAACTGACAAAACACAACAAAATGACCAACCACCGAGGCTGAAGTATAAACTTTTTATCTGAGTAAGCATTTTCATGCTAAGTGCACTTGCTCAGACCATAAAAACAACAGAAAAACAGCCATTTTAAATACATTTGTTAAACTACTAAAAGTTAATTCAATAATTAAAAAGCATAGCAACTCTATCAAATTAATGACATAATTTATGAAGCTTCAGAGCAGGTCTTAAAGGAGTATTCTCATTAAGCCCAGAGCCCCTGTCTGCCTGTAAAATAATGATCCATTTCAATTCATCGTTTTCTGTCCTATCACTTACATTACCACCTCTAATATTCTTACTAGTTAACTGTAATAGCATAAATTCAAAGCTATGCCCTACATTCTTCTTCACATGCTTATTCAGAGCACTCAAGCCCACATCTCTATGTATATCTCCCAAATGTTCAAGAACCCTTTCTTTAAATCTGCGGTTAGTCTTTTTATATGTAGAAATAGGTAGGAACCCTGCACATTGCTAAATATACAAGATCCCTAAAAGTTTATACTTCAGCCTTGGTGGTTGGACATTTCATTGTGTTTTACAAGTTCTGGTGTAAGAACCAACCTTTGACAGCAGCATGTATCTTGTTTCTAGTTTGCTGCTCTGTTATCACACTGTTATACATGGCTGAGGGGTTCAGTAGTGACATTGAACTAGGATATAATCATTTGTAGCCTGCTACAATGAACTGGGATCATTTTGGTTGACTTATTGACTTTGAAGGTAATCCCCTGCTCTTGCTTAATTTGATGGAGATACCATGCACTAGAGATGAAGTGTTGGTCAATATGGGGAGTTTTATTCCTATACTTAAAGACCTTGAGAATAAATTGTTGTTGTTGTTGTGTTTTTCAGCTTTTCCTGGTTAGGGGTCGCCACAGCGGAACTCCGGTCCGCTAATGATTGGCAGTTGATTTTTACATGCCAAGTTGCCATCCCTGATGCACAACCTTCAACGAAGGTACGCCCATTCACGTATTTCTCCACGCAGAAGATGCTCTAGCTGAGAATCGAACTGGACAGCATCTTACTGTGAGGCGACAATGCTACCGCAGCACCACCACCGCTGACCAAGGTAAAAAGACTTCAGTTGCAGAGGCTCCATTTAGAAGCCTGTTTACATCACTGAGTGATACTGAGGAGCTTAAGGGTTTTGCATATACAGACGTATGGTGAGCAGTACCCGGAATTACTGAGATGCTGACAATCATTAAATATTGAATTGACCTTCAACTATATTAGGTTATTAATTGACTTTTTTAAGCCTATTGAGACTGAACTGGTCATTGAAATAAATAAAGTGTTGAATAACCTGAAATGTAAGTATGCACAAGATGTGTTTCTTACTAAGGTGGACAAAATGATGATTGACTACAATTGAAGAAGAGGAAACTAGAACATGATTATAATGATTTCAGAAGGGGTAATAATTTTGTTTGGTCATGACTTGAGGAGTAGTGCTGAGACTGATAAATTGAAATTGGTGTCATCTGGATCTACCCAGTTTTCTAATGATGTAGGTAGTTCTGTACAGGCAGTAGATGAGAATGAGCTGAGGACTGAAACGGGGGTGAGACGTAAACAGCCAGCAACTACTGCCCCTTTAAGAATCAGCAATTTTCACCACTTCAGGTTACATTGAAGCACCAAGATTCATTTCAGAATTGACACTCACAAAGTAGGGGGAGGAAGAAGAGACACATGTCACTGGATCAGGAACAGGATGCATCACAAGGCTGGAAGTGAAGTCACTTATGACAACGTTAGTGCAGAATATTTCTTTGGTTGATTTAAATGCTTCACAGATTCATTTGTTAAATTAGGGCCTTTCATTTATACCTCCTGAAGGTTCTGATTTTTATGAAGCTGAGTTAAATCTTTGCATGTTTGCAAGGGGGATGATGCTGAGGACTTTGTTTTTCCATGAACAAGCAGGTAACAAGTTTAGGAAACGTAGTATTTTTAATCTACCATTTCAACCATTGACGGAAGCATTTCTTAAGATATGTGAGAATGACTTACGTGTTTTACATCTTGAAATTGGACATGGTAAGAAGTTTTTTAGTTTGAATGCAGATGAATGTAAGGCCTTAAATGAAATAAAAATTAATGAAAGTTTACAGATATGTCCCACCGATAAAGGCAGTACCATTGTTGTGATGGACAAATTTTTTTATGTAGATAGTATGCCTGTAATGCATGGTCTCCCAAAAATACATAAGCATTGCACTGAACCACCAATGAGACCCATTGTTGCAGGACAAGGTTGGTTAACCGAACTGCTGTTAATTTATGTTGAAGATAAATTAAGACCAGTTTTAGTCAAAGCAACAGCAGTATTAAGAGATACTGAAGACTTTTTGAATAGTCTGCATGAATGTGTTAATACCTTGGATAACTGTACAGACCTGGTTCTTGTGATTATTGATGTATGCACTCTGTTTAGGGTAATACCTAACAATCAAGGTGTAGATGCAGTCAGATTTTTTCTGACTCAGAATAGTGGGTATTCTGGCAATCAGATTACACTGATTTGTACTCTTCTCTATCTTATATTGGAGCATAATGTGTTTATTTTTGATGATGAGTATTATTTGCAAAAGTTAGGCTTAGCTATGGGCATGGCATGTGCCAATAGCTACGCCAACATAGTTATGGAATTTTGGTAAGCTGAAAATGTTTTGAATGCTACTGGTGCCAAAAAGTATGTAATCTATTGGAAGAGATTTGTTGATGGTGTATTTTTGCTATGGCATGAAACAACAGAGCAATTAAGTGCGTTTGTATATAGGCTAAATATAAGAACCAACTTTTTGAAGTTTACTGTAAAATATTCTCCTAATTATATTGATTTCCTTGATGTACAGATTTTTTAAAAATATGGATGGTGGATTGGGCACCAAGATTTTCAGAAAAAGTTGTTGGAAGAATAGTAAACTGCACCATACGAGTATGCATCCAGGGTATATATATTGGAATGTATTAAAAGGACAGTTCCTAAGAACATTGAGGTTACATACTGACACCTCAGATTTAGATGGGGCATTCAATCAGCTTAGTGAAGAATTTCTGGAAAGGGGCTATAAGCCAAAAGAAATTGCTGAATCAGCTGATAAGGTTAGGAATTTGAGAAGGACTAGAGGTAAACTGTATTTTTCTAATGGCGACCAAGAATGAAGTAATGCTAGTATACGTGTTTTTGGAAATACTAGGGTCACACTTACATATTCTAATAATACTGGCTCTGTGTGCAAGATTAGAAAGAGGAATTGGCCAATCCTGCTAGCTTATGAAGGCGTGAAAAAATTAGTGGGAAAATCCCCTCAGTTTTGTTCCAAAAATGGACTGTCTTTGAAGCAAATGTCAAGTTATAATAAAAGCAAGGGTCAACGGGTTATATCCGAAGGGTGGGTACCTTCCCATGTCACAATTGTAAGGCCTGTAGTTCTATATCTGATAAGAATTGTTTCATACATCCTGATACTAGAATAAAGTATGAGCCTAAATTATATGTAGACTGCAGAAATAGGGTTTGTACATCTTTCTACTTAGGTATTGCTACAAAGATGACAAAAAGTGTAGGAGTATGAAGTCTGTAACACAGTTAGTGCTGTCACAATAACAGTGGGCAGAAACATAGGGATGATTTCACATATACTCTAATTCGCTAGAAGGCTAGAACAACAGTAGAATTTGCAGCAATATGCTGACAAGGAAGAAATTGACACATTTTGTGAGGATCTATAACATTTTATGGAAATAACTCCAAGGAAAAACAAAGTACAGCTGAATACCAAACAGGTTTGGCATTGGAATATTAAACGATGTAGGATGTAGAGAGGCAGAACTCAGTTCAATGATCACAAAAACATTCATTTTTATGGATATCACCAGAGAGTCAGTACTGAAATCTAATTGATTGTGTATGTTGCTGTTACAGATGGAAGAGCTCTGTACAATTAATAAAAACAAAACCCAGGAGCTGATTGTGTCTCAGCTTCACATTGTAAGGTTTAGAATTAAATTCAAGAAACTAGACATGAGCTCAACAATATTCCCAATAAATATTTAATGAAGGTGAAGAATTGTTTTAAGGGATCAGACCTTTTGCACAGAGTGCCTGAAGAACTACTAACAGAAGTTTATGTTATCACCCAGGAACTGGCAAAAAAACATTTGTATATTTTGTATATAAAGAAGATAAAACATCAGATCATGAAAGCTGTAAAATAAACCAAATAAAAGAGGATAGCAAAAAGCAGTGGAGAATGGGGCATAGATATATGGAAAACATGTCAAACTGAATGCAGAGTTTTAGGAACTAGTAGGAATAGGTAAGAAGGCATATAGAATGAGTAGTACAAACAAGTGGAAGAAGACACCAGTTTGGGAAGACAATTGATCTGTTCAAGAATACTGATGATATTAAAAGACACTTCTAGGTAAAAATGGGCATGAGAAAAGAAAGAGATAAAAAGAGGAATCTAGCAAAAGTAGAAGGCAATAAGTAGAAGTGGCAGAATATACAGAAAAGTATTACAATAAGAACGACTCTCAGAATGTTGCTGCGTATGATGATTTGCTGTCTGATCTAGAGTCACATCCCGGAATGTGAAGTTAAGTGGGTCCCAGAATGTATTGCTAATAATATGGCTGCATGAGGCAATGGAATTTCAGCTGAATTATTTACAATCCTGGAAAAAAGATGCTATTAGAGTGTAGCTGGAATTTACTAGCAAATGTGGGAAAGGCACATACTGATCAACTTCTTAGCACAAGAAATCTGGACGAAAAATAAGAACAGAGGTGGTTAACTTCACGGCTCCCATGCAAATGGAGAATAGTTGCATGACCGCTGAATCATACACCAATGCACTGTACGAACTCGTACACAAATGCATGGATCTCTCCATACCCAAAAGAACCAAGATGCTCTCCTTCAAAAAAAGAAGCCAATCTGGTGGTCCCCTGCCATAAACAAGCTCTACAACAAAAAGAGGAAACTGATGTGGAATAAGGTGAAGTCCCAAGAGTGGAAAATCTCCCTTACAAGCCTTAACAAAAAGTTGAGATCCCTTATCAAATCCTTTAAAGCTAGCTATGAAAACAGAATTGCAGCAGATAGTAAAGACAAGCACAAGGCCTTCTATAGTTATGTAAAGAATCTCCACGGCAATACCCAGATATGCTCTGAACTACTGCACATTGGTACCTCCTATACCGAGCCAACAGATATTGCCAAAATACTGGCTGACAGATTCAGTGCCAACTTTACCCCCCAAAGGACAAATCACAATGCCAGTAGATTGCCAGGCACCCAATATTACTGCTGGACAGGTTAAAACAGCACTGTCCAAGGCCAAGAAAACAGCGTCTGTGGGACCTGGCTGTGTTCTACATGAACTACAGAGTGAACTGACACCTCACCTGTGTGCCCTGTTCAATCACAGCCTCACCTCAGGCTTTGTCCCTACCGAATGGCGCACTGCTACAGTCATCCCTCTCCACAAAGGAGGAGTGACTACAGACACTGGGAACCATCGTCCTATTAGACTGACGAGTCTGATATGCAAAGCTATGGAACACATCATCATGGACCTAATAAACAAGGATATAGGAAATCTCCAAACTCTGGATCCCACACAGTTTGGTTTTGTGTAGGTAGATCATGCCTGCTCAACTTGTTCAACTTCTTTGAGTCAGTCACCAGAGCTGTGGATGGAGGTACGGTAGTTCATACAGCCTACCTTGATCTGGCCAAGGCCTTTGATACCATTCCCCACTCAGAAATCATAGAAAAATTCAGTAAGCTAGGCATCAACCCCTATATCACTTGGTGGGTCGCAAACTGGCTCACAGATAGAGCCCACAGTGTGAAAACAGCTGACTCCAAGTCAGACTGCTGACCAGTCACGAGTGGAATCCCACAGGTTCAGTCCTGGGTCCTCTCCTGTTTGGTACGCACTTCTCTCAGTCCAGGCCAACACTAAGGGACTCTGGGTGACAAGGTTTGCAGACAGTTGCAAGTTGGGAGCTATTATTAACTCCCCAAGTGATGTTGATATCCTACAGAAAGGCCTCACTGAGACCAATGACTGGTGTCAGAACCATGGCCTTAAGCTCAATGCCAAAAAATGGATGTCATCCCTTTGGGAAAAAAAAAATGGTTCCCATGAATTAGCACATTGATGGTAGTCCACTGAACACAGAAGGCATTATAAGAGATCTGGGAACACAAGTTGACAGCAACCTCTCTTTTGACCACCACATTGCCACTGTGGTCAGAAAGTCCTTTTTTGTGGCACATCTCATTACTAAGGGTTTTGCATCCAGGAAGGAAGAGGTCATTGTCTCCCTCTACTCTTCCCTCATTAGGTCAATCATCGAGTACAATGCCTCATTTGGCATGTACCTCACTAGACATCTGCAACAACTGGAGAGGCCGCAAAAGTACTGAACAAAGAGGATCCTAGGCCTTAAACACTTGTCCTATATGGACAGACTCAAAAAACTCCAACTATTCTCTGTCTCATATCGGCTACTTAGATATGACCTCTGCTTGACTTACAAAGTCATATCTAACCCTGCTCTGTTAGAAATGCTACATCTAAAGAAATCCCAATTCCTTTGTACCACATGCCCCAGAGACCTCAACCTCATTACCACAATCAATAGAACGTGCTGGAGGGACAGGTTCATATCTCAGGGACTGCCCATGCTATGGAATAGACTTCCCATACATATCAGACAGAGCACCTCACTGGTCCTCTTCAAGAGAAATCTTGATGAGTGGATGGGAAACAGAAAATTCACCCCAGGATCACTCCAGTGGCTCTACTCAACAGAGGCACTGGGAACTAAGGTTTGGTGGCAAGATGCCAGGGTAATCCTATGGACTCAGCTTGTAAAGGCTCCAGGGCCATTAGCCTAGTACACACCTATGAACCTATGAACCTAAGATATTTAATTTAAATATTGTTGTTATAAGCTTAGAAAGTTGTTAGAATAACAGGATTTGTGTTAGCATTTTCAAAACCAAGTGTCTGAAACTTGAATGTCATTATTTATTGACTTCCATCCTCAATGATTTAGCAGAAAAATACAAATTTTGTAAGGAACAGACCATAAATATAGGCAACAGTCTAGGCATTCTGTAAACATCTAGTCAGTTAATAAGTGTATAAATATACTAGTAGCCAATGAATCAGAAACAGTCGGTTCGTCTTTCAATCCCTAAAAAGGACAATGCTAAAAAGTGCTCAAACTGTTATTGTTTTCTTTAATCACCTAACTGCTTCTCTACCTGCATCCATTTGGACCATTCATTTTGCAAGGGTGAGAACTGGGCATACCTGAGGTAGGACAGAGTCCTACATACCATTTGTTCCTGCCAGGGAGCCCTAGCAGCCCATCTGTTCCTCCAGCAGCTAGATGCAGGTAGTAAGGAGTGGGCCATTTTTCTGTTCTTGTGGGGTGACCTACCCTCCACTACAGGAGTGGACCCCTTCTCCACAATGGTTCCCTAAGCTCTGCTGCATGCAGTAACCATAAGAGACATGTCTCTGCATGCTGAGTCATCTAGCTTTTGCATCTGAATGATGATTAATCATGCTTTCTAGTCCTGTAGGTTTAACACTTGGTATTCCCACTAAATATCACCCAAGTGGAGAGCCACAGCTGCACCTCCAGGGTGAGTTAGCTGGTGGTTAACCCATTCACTCACTTTCTCCAACCCAAGATACCCAAGAAACAGATTGATCCTGTGTTGCCTGCACCATAGTAAAGTCTTTATCCATTTATTCCATGGTTATGGCTATAGAAATTCTCAAATCATAGAATAATTGCACTGAATCATGTCATGGCAAGATAATGCTCAAGATCCTGTATATTAGACTCTACCAGTATATGTACTGAAAATTGCAATATGTTGAAACTGGCTTTAGAAAGTGGAAACACCTGAGATCAAACTGTCAACATCCATTGGATAATAAAGAGAGCAAGGCAGTTCCAGTAAAATAATTGCTTCTGCTTCATTTACTACTCTAAAGGATTTGACATGTGGACCACAACAAACTGTGGCATGTTCTTGGAGAAATGGGATATAGACTCACCTTACCAGTCTTCAGAGCAATCTGTATGCAAACAGATGACATAACTGAATTTGGGGAAAGAAGTGTGACAAGACTGTGTAGTGTCAACCTACTTGTTTAATTTATATATTGAAAATATCATTCAAAATGCCGGGTTCACTGAATTGGATGTTGCTTTTAAAATTGCTGGGAGAAATATTAACCTCAGATATGCAGATGATAGAGCTCTGATGGCTGAAAGTGAAGGAGAGTTGAACAGCTGAAGGCTATAGAATCCATTTCCTATACAAGAAGTCTGTCACTGGATATATTACGTCAGCCACAGCTGGATATTGCAAATGCTTCTTCGAAAGCCTTCTTAATACAAATGACTTATTTCAGTTAACTTTACCTGTTATTTTCTAACCTTATCTGTTATTTTGTTCTTAATATTTGACTTCTGTTGCTTGTTACCTTGCTTCCTCCTTTTGATAGTTACCTTTACTGTTCCAAAAAAAAAAAATCTGTGGTATCCCTCAAAGTCTCAGAAAACCCAGTTTGCAACCTATGCTGGGTCAAAAACAAACCAGGCAGAAACTTTGCAGTGTGGAGGGTGTGAAGTTTACTCCTTGAAATATGTTATGCACCTTGTCTCCTTGAAATATGTTATGCACCTTGTCTCCTTGAAATATGTTATGCACCTTGTCTCCTTGAAATATGTTATGCACCTAGTCTAGATTAGGTGCATAGCATATTTGAGGGAGTGGACGTCACACCCTCCACACTGCAAAATTTCTGCTTGGTTTACCTTTACTACTCCAGGATAAATCTGAAAATGGTCCAGTTGTAGCAGTGTTCTATCCTGGACAATACATGAAAAACAAAAAAAAGACTGGAAATGAAGATCAAAGTCAAAAACACAAAACCTAATTTGCTGCTCTTCATTAAAAAAATTAAAAGTATGCCATCTTGCCCTATCATTTTTTTTTTTTTTTTGCAAATAAACAAGTAAGAAGTGGAGGCAGTTACAAATTTTATTTTCTTGGGTCAAAGATCTCTGCAGCCTTTGATTGCAGCCATGAAGTTTAAAGATACATGCTTCTTTGAAGGAAAACAATGGCAAATCTGGATAGATTTGTCTGCAAGGGTGCATATAGTCAAAGTTACAATTTTTCTAGCAATAATGTATGGTTGTGAAAACTGAACTGTAAGATAGGCTGTGCAGTGTAAAAAATATGCTTTTGAACTGTGATATTATAGAAAACATTTGCAAATCTCATGGATTGCAAGAAGGTCAAATTAATAAATACTTAAGGATATGAACCCAGACTCTTCAGTGGAAGGTCTCATACTAAAAGAAATACGAATTTGCAAGAACTGAAAGATGAACTTATTGACAGATAGACTTGGTTTGGTATCATCCTTGAGGTCAGTCTGACTTGACTTAATGGCTCTGAAAAAAAAGGGCCAGTGTCACTTATTTGGTGTACAGGCCTAATCGACTACCATGGTTACTGTGGAGTGGAGTTTAAGTACTGACTGTAAAATGATCAGAGGCCTTTAAAACTTGACAGTGATGAAAGAAGGCCTCAGTCTTTTGAGGACTTCTAATTCTGCTGCCAGGCTTATATACAACCAAAAGTTAGCTCCAACTCATTCTTACTGACTCATTTAGCAGCATATTTGTGTTCTTAATTGCAAACATGTATACTGTGTTTGTAGCCAATCAGATGGAAAGAGGTTTTTTTAATGTAGAAGGACATAAACTGCTGCTATCATGAATGAAGCTCAGTTAGACCGATCGGGAGAGAAATGTGCTCTGGCAGTAGAGACTAGTGGATTATGAAAAAAAAACATTTTGTAATCCAGCTGTAAGTGAGCTGTAATTCTCCTGCAGTCTATCAGTATAGTAAATGTGAAGTATAGAAATCTGTGCTTTTGGGCTCCATATTTTTTTCATTTTACTTATCATTTGTTAGGCATGTAAGTGAAATGGTGGAATGAACCTTTACAGCCACAACCTGCTGGGCCATCCAAGCATGCAGGGCTCATTGCCTTGTTTCCTTCTTCTACTACTTTCGGCTTTTCCCAGTTAGGGGTTGCCCCAGAGGATCACCTGTCATGCTCGGCAGTGGAGTTTTATGGTGTCAAGTTGCCAGCCCAGCAACCAACCTTCCACAGAAGGCACCCCAGCCGAGGATCGAACCAGAAAACCTCTTATTGTGAGACAGCAACGCTAACCGCTGCACCACCGCTTGTTTCCTATGGTTTCTTTTTTCTTAGTGTGTGAGGAAAGCAAAAATGCAACACTTGTTTAAAATCATTTGAAAATAATCAAAAGGCAGTGATGTGGAGTAAAAAAAAAAACCATTGAATGCTGCCACATTTACAAAATAAGAGCCATTCACTAACCTAAGGTAAAGTGTGAACAGTTGTAAGTTAAGATTTTAAACAGCAGCTGTATGTCTTGGTTCAGAAGGTTTTTTCCTAGATCATAATGCTAGTAACCCAGTTTATTCAGTGAAATTATCAGAATTTTTGGACTTGTATGTCAGCTTTCAGAATGTACTCCCCACTGCTCAAGAGAAGTCCTCACAACAGTACATGTGTTTAGGCATTGTACTTCTTCAATACTGGAAAACTGAATTGATATCTTAAGGAAAACGCCCATTTTGGTAACCTAAACTATAGCCAAGGTAAAAAATGGCAGGGATTAAAAAAAAAACAATAATTCTAGCACAGCTTATTGCACAAAATAAATATTTTTAGAAAAAGCATATGTCATGCCTACACCCTTGTGTTTAGCATATAACTTGGGTAGCCAGAAGGATAGGTAATAGGAGATGGGTTTTGTGGCAGATGTCAGACATTTCTAGCTCAATGCAACATTAGTGATCCAGCATTATCATACTGCCTTCTGGTGGGCAATGGGTACACAGCAGTCAAAAAGAGAATGGTGTGCTCATTTCATAGAGGAACTAATGCATATTGTAGTTGCGACACAGAAGCATGCATGTTCATGTTGGTCAAGAGACTAAGGACATGCACCTAATGATTTTGTTTAGGCAGAAGACTTAAATACTACATAAGTTTGATTCCATTAATGATGAAGTCTAATGCCAAATTAACCTTTTTTGGGATAGTTAAGGATGCACAGAAAGCAATCAACCTTTCTCCATGGTGATTAAATACTGGGATTTTGGCAGGTATGGCTAGAAGTGAAGAGAAGTGGCATGGTAGGTCCAGAAGATTAAAGTCACAGGAAACAGGGTTAAGCTGAGTCAAAGAAAATATGCTAAGCTGGTGATGAAAGGTTTAGTGATGCACTCTTTTGGAAGACAATTCATGTTTGTTTTGGAAAGCATGCTTGTTTTCAGAGGCAAGTTAGGAACATTGGGTTTTTAAGTGTCTAGCTCAGAATACACAGTATGCAAAGTGAAATTAGCTGGAATTTAAGAAGTATGCAAAAAATGTCATGCTTGTAATTTGCCCAAGATATACAACTGAGGAATAAATCACTAAATATATTATTTTCTTTTTTTGTTTGTTTATATCTTTTTATACTGATTTTATCACTCAGTCATGTCTCAGATGTGCCTTTTGTCACAACAACTAATCTTTCCAGCTTCACTAGGCTTTCTCAACATATTCCAATATCATAATGTAATTTAATTGCATTAAAAATATAAAAAATAATTCTGAAACAATAGATATGTTTGACAAGAATAATAAAGGGAGTAAAACATGCATTGTCTTAACAGACTACAACTGTAAGCTTGCTTTACTACCATAGTTAGTCATATGATTTATTTATTGCTTTAAGAATATGACAGGCATTTGCATAATGGAGGTTTTAATTCATAGCTTGTTTATTGTGCAGTTAGAACCAGATCACATCCAGAAGAGTTCTGAGTGAAAATATGACAGTGGAATATGAGAAGCACCATTTAACGACAAGGCTGTGTCATTATGCAAGAGTGTGCAAAGAACTATTGGAAGAAAATGATACTTTGAATCATGTCATATACTGAAACTGGATGCATTATGGATGATAGGACACTTAGGGTAACAACACATTCAGAATCAGATCATGTTAATGGTCAAAAATAGAAACCCAAAATGTCCCAAATCAATAAACTACAAATCAACATAAAACATATTAACAGCCTTTATGCAAAAAAAGAAAAACACACTTTCTTTCAAATTTCACTGAAAACATCATCAGGAATGATGGATGAATATATTCTTTAATTAAGTGTCCACCTAAAACTAACTGTGAAATGTTATACAGAAATGTAAGTACATACTTCTTCTAAGATGCATTGAGTTAAAATAAAATATATGAAATGACAGATTAACTAAGATGAAACATGTTTTTTAATGGATATTATGTATTTTATTTCATTTGTGAAAGCCAGCAATTTGCTTATTTAACTGAAGTACTGCAGATGATGAATTTTTCTTTTGTGATCATCTGGACATTTACAAATTCATAGTTTCCTTGTGGCTTAGGGTCCATACTCCTCTACTCTGGGCCTGGCATATCCGTGGCTGTTAGATATGTTTGATGTGGAATTCCATTACCCAGTCAAGTGCATTCTATAATCTACTTTTTAAGAAATTTCAAAATGGAAGCTCAGAAATCTATCATTAGTGCATAAAAATATTTTACTAAATCATAAAACATATCTAATATTTCTGCTATGCTGAAAACCAGTAATTTTGATTAACACTTGCATGAGCCACACATTGATGAGACTTAGGCCTTCTACAGAAATGTAAATGTGGCTTTCTTTTCACTTCAGTACATGGAAAGTAGCTGTTGCTGTCTGGAAATTTGAACACGCATGGTTTATTAGCTCAATTAAAAATCAGTCAAGCTCAGATCAAAGCTCCAGCACTTACCCAGGAGGACAGATGTGCTTGGGACACTTAGTAATTTCTTTTCCAGATTACTATCAGAGAGTCACACAGACTTATTCTCATATTAGAGTGATCATCACTGAAAAGTAAGATTAGCTAATGTGCCAGTGGTCTGACCACCAGCTGTTTTAATGTTTAAGCAATATTTAAGATGCATGCTGTTGACTGTAAAGTTCTTAGGTAAGATATCTCTGTCTGTCTATCTAGCTAGCTAGCTGTTTATCTCTCCCTGTCTATTTTTACTTGTTTGGTGAATGGGAAATACAACTGGGAAAAGCCCATATGCAGTTAAGGACCTCGGAACAATGGTCTAGAAATGCGGGTCTGTATTACCATGTCGAAACACACATTTGCTGAATATGTCTTCATTGACACAAAAATATCGACTTGTCAAAAACCCGAATGGCCAAGTTAGCAATTTTTTCCCAGGGGCCAATCTCAATAGTTTTATTATGATGATGACTTCACAGTCAAAAGTGCTCTGTCTCAGTTAATACCAGTCTATGAAGTCACCAAAATGTTAACTCCTAATTCCTGATTTGCAGAGCATATATATTCATATCAAGGTTACAATATGTGCTTCTCCTAATGGTAATTGGCAGTTGACAAATCACAAGAACTCCTCACTGAACATTAAATAAAATCTGCAAATCCATTATTAGTTCTGACTCTAGACAACCCTATTCCACTTTACTGAAGTTTCCTAATTGCCTTCCAGTTACAGGAAGAGGCACTCTCCTTTTCCTTTTACTGATTTATAAACTTCTGGATCTTAACGCTTGTCTTCCATTTTCCAAAAAAATAAACTTTTCACTACGTTTCCACAAAACACTGATGGTCTGAACAGCAAGCTGCATTATCCCTCATCAGGCCTTGTAGCTCTTTTATGCACTGAAACAGTCTTTTCTAAAATGGTGCCCAAAGTATGGAATTCACTTTCCAGTGAAATTAAAAGTACTTCTCAACCTACCCATCCTTCTGGCTTGCTTTACTCTTGTACATTAAACAATTGTCCTCTTGAAAACATAACCTTGATCAGGTTTGTTTCAAGTTGTTCTAAATCCCTTTATAAAGTTCATTGTACCAATTCCTCATATTTATTTTTACTGTATATATATAGATATAGCATGTGTCTATTATCAACTTAATACATTTTACTTTTGTTTGTGACATTATTCTTTTTGTCTGCTGACCCTATGAAAACTCTATATTATTCTTTGATTTTTTTGATCTATTTTGATATATACTTTCCTGGTTTATGCCTGAGGTCATGGCTGAATAGAGCTCCTTGGACCAGCCTATTTCCTTGTCTCACAAATGAAAAAAGAAAGAAAGAATGAACGAATAACTAAATAAATAAATAGCATTTTGTTAGGGTTGCATACAAGGTTTAGGAAAATGTGCTACCAACATTTCTGCCAGATCTGAGACTCCTTTCCCAAGATTACCAGGTTGTTATATACTAAACATAGGGTAACTTGTAATACTTGTCCATCATACAAAAAACAGAAAACGAAAAATGACCAATAACAGAAGGACACCACAGCTTCTTATAAGTCATTTTTATATATTGTGAAGAGGTGTTTACCTTTTTATATATTGTGAAAATGTATGTGTCTTTTTAAATTTATGTTAGAGTTAATTGACAGCACTGCTATTGGTCCTTTTGAATGTATACACCTATATAATAGGACTTAGAAATTGTAATGATTGTTCTGAGGAAGCCTGACACTTTGTTAGGTGAAAGCGTTTAACTTGATTTTTGTCCTTGTGGATTTATTCACCATTGTGGAGTGCTGTTATTGTGCTTGTGGACCTTATTTCCATCTCTTTGAGAGCATTTATGACTATTTTATTCAGTGTGGTGAAGCTGTGCTGAATCAAATGGACTGCACAGGTAATAAATCTTGCTTTTGAAGCTATTACTTGTCCATTATACAACGTAAAAGGAAAAGTTGACATTAGATGTATTTGAACACAGGCTGTGGCTCTTGACTGGTTTATATAAAGAACTACATTTGCTGGCATTAGCTTTATTGGTAAAATACTATTCTTAATGACCCTACAAACATTTATAGCTTTAAAGTGCAGTCTTCTGTGATGGAATCTCCAACATCTCTTAGCTACCTGAAGCTATGCAAAGTCTGGACTTAGTTGCAGTCTGCATTCAGACCTGCACATAAATGGCAAATATAACTGTTCAGTGATGCTTCTTGTATTGATGGAGGCAATGTTCTCTAGACTGCATATCCATGCTTTGAGATACCCCACAATCTGGGGTTAACACCAAATAAACTTAAACACCTAGTGGCCTAAAGCAGGAACAGGAAAAGCCAAAACATATAAACTTTTTTTTTCATGTAGCTGAAATTTTAAATGGGTTGATAGTGATCTGAGAAGGTGGGCTGCCCATCATAGCACTACACTGTGAAGACAGTCTTTCTCTGACATCACCTCTATCCATGAAGGGTTCACTCTACCACCCCACCCCAATTAAAAAATATTCTCATGAATGACTAAAACTATAAAATTTCTAGGCAGTTCACCTTGTAACCAGTCACAGGATGGAACCACAATGAGGCAACTGAAACTATTAACTGCTGGAAACCTAGTCTCACCATCCAACACAATCAACAAACTACACATCTATAACCATATTGCCTCAGACAAAGGCCACAAAAAATTTACATACAAGCAGAAAAGTGGTGGACCCACAAAATTAAAAAACAGCATCTATTCTATATATAGTATGCCATAAGCAAACTTTACAATAAAAGGAGGAGACATACAAAAAAAGGCCAAATCTCAAGTAGAAAAATCATCCCTGACCAGCATTAGTGAGAAATTGAGGGCCCTCATCAAGTCAACTAAAGCTAATTTTGAAAAGAAAGTTGCCAAGGATGCCAAGGATAACCATAAGGCCTTCAATGGCTATGTCAAAAACCTAAATGGCAATGCTCAGGTCTGTTCTGAGCTAGTACAAAATGGAACAAAATACACTGACCCTCCTGACATTGCCAACATCTTGGCTGACAGGTTCAGTGCAAATTCCCCCGCCGTCACCACCTACAGGGCCTATTACCATTCTAGGGGATTGTGCAAGTCCAATTATTACTGATACGTTGGTTAACAAGGCTCTATCTAAAGTTTAAAACACTGCCTCCTTGGGACCAGATGGTGTCCCAGGCTGTGTCATACACGAGCTCCAAAAGGAATTAACCCCACATCTTAATACCCTGTTCAGTCTCAGCCTCTCCACAGGATATGTGCCCATAGAATGGCGCATGGCAGTGGTGATCCCGCTACACAAGGGTGGGCCACAACTGACCCTGGGAACTACCGACCAATAAGCCTGACCAGTCTGATCTGTAAGGCTATGGAGCAAATCATTATGGAATTCATAAATGGAGAGATTGGGAACCTCCAGTTGCCGGACCCCACACAGTTCGGCTCCGTCAAGGGCAGATCATGCCTCCTGAACCTGGTGGATTTCTTTGAGACAGTTACTCAGGCTATAGATAAGGGAAAGGAGGTACACACGGCTTACCTTGACCTTGATAAAGCATTTGACACCATTCCCCATTCAAGTATTATTGATAAGCTCACCAGCCTGGGCATAAACCCTTACATCACAAGATGGATCACAAACTGGCTCTCAGACAGATCCCATAAAGTAAGAGTAGCGGGATCTATGTCCGAATCCAGACCAGTAATGAATGGTGTGCCTCAGGGCTCTGTCCTGGGGCCCCTCCTGTTTGGCATATACTTCTCAGAAGTACAGGCAAGCACGGAAGGGCTGTGGCTGACTAAGTTTGCGGACGACTGCAAACTGGGTGCTATAGTAGAGTCTCCGGCCGACATGAAGATCCTCCAGAAGGGCCTAAATGAGACTGATGCATGGTGTCAAAGCCATGGTCTCAAGCTAAATGCAAAAAATGCGTAGTAATCCCCTTTGGAAAAACAGAGTACCCGCAAACTACAACATAGGAGGTAATCCCCTGAAACCTGAAGAAGAAATAAGGGATCTAGGGACCCAAGTAGATAGTCAGCTTTCCTTTGATAACCATGTTGCCAAAGTGGTTAGAAAATCCTTCTATGTGACCCATCTGATCATGAAAGGGTTCGTATCAAGATCTAAGGATGTAATGGTGCCCCTCTATTCTTCCCTCATCAGACCCATTATTGAGTACAATGTACCAATTGGAATGTACCTGGCTAGACATCTCCAGCAGCTGGAGAGACCACAGAGTTACCTAACCAAGAGGATTACTGGCTTCAAACAGTTGCCCTATGCAGCATGATTGAAAAAGCTAAGACTGTTCTCTGTTGCATACCGCTTTCTCAGAGGCGATCTGTGTCTAACGTACAGAGCCATGTCCAAGCCAGAATTGTTGAACATGCTCCATCTTAGCAAAACCAAATCTACTCGAGCTACACGCTCTAGGGATATAAACCTCAACACAACAATGAATAGAACATGCTGGAGGGATAGATTCCCTTCACAGAGACTTCCCTTACTATGGAACAGGGTCCCGATCTACATAAGACAGAGCCCCTCACTATCACTCTTCAGGAGGAACCTTGATGAGTGGATGAGTAACAGAAAGTTCACACCAGGGATCACACCAACAGCACTACTAGATAGGGGCCAAGGGTACTAGCTGCTAGTACAAGGGTCTAGGGAACTACTAAAGGGGCGGTGAATACTGCACAATGTGGCTGGGATAATATATGCCTTCGGGCAGATAGCCCAGTACCAACCTATGAACCTATAATATCAGTAAGCTAGAGTATATGGAAGGAACATACAAGCTTTGCATCAATATGAAAGATAAGCAAATTATTTACCTAGTTATGAAATCAGACTCAACCCAGGACAAGAAACAATAAACATACCTAGTTTAAACAAGCAAAAATATAGTTTCATCCCCAACCCCCACCTCCTGCAAAAAAAAAAAAAAAAAAAAAAAAAAAGAAAAAAATGAATAAATAAATAAAAGCAAAGGACTAGCCACATACTACAGGAATCTAAGCAGTATATCCAGAAAGCTAAGATAAGGATTTTATCACAAAACTCAGATGTTGTCGGCAATAATCATTCAGAAGGAACAAAATTATTAGAAACGATGTGGGGAAAGGTTCTGCTTCTGATAAAACACCATAAACATGCACTACCTATAGATGCATGCCAAAGCACAAATAAATATTATCCAGATTGGAATACCTGTTTCATGCTGATTTATACCAAATTAAATATAACAGAAACCAATGTTTTCTTGCTAATTAATGCAGCCTTACTGGACAAATTTCTCCTGAAACTTTTGTCCTATTTCTTACACAATAACTTTATTTTCCAGGTGAAATTCTTGGTTATAGTCAGGGAGTCCCACAGTGCTCTATCCTAGACCCATACTTGTTTAGATTGTATCTTTCAGATCTATCTTTTTCATCTGCGGTATTGTACAGTCTGTATCCAGATGACTCAAAATTGAGTAAACTGACTACATGTGCTACAGATAAGGCATGACTGCAAAAGAGCTTTACTAAATTGATCATTTGGGCACAGGAAAACAATATGCTGATAAAAAAATATCAAAAACTAAGCATATGAGATTTGGGAGACATAAATTGAAAGGTGAATATTTAATACAGCACACATTGATTGAAACTGTAGATTCATTTAAGGACCTGGCTATATGGGCAGATCCAGCTTTAAGGTTTTCTAATCATATCAACCAATTCGTTAATGATAATTATAGAACTACAGGTTGTATAAAAAAGACTTATAAAGTCTAGGAAATCAGAAATGATGAAGTCATTGTTTGATAATTACATTAAACCCAAACCTGAGCATGGAATAACTACATGGGAACCTTTGAAAAAAAACAAGCATGAGTAAACTGGAAAGTATACAGCAGAAATATAATAAGGACATCCATATATGTGAAATTTTAAATTATCGTGAAAGACGAAAATATCTGAACTTGTACAGTATCTCATATAGATATTTAAGAGGCCATCTTAATTCAGGTATATAGGACATTTAGAGACAACTACCTTTGGGAATGCTTGGTGTTATCAAACAACCTATGCAGAATATTCTGTAGGAATAAGAAGTGTACTAATTGGTTCTCTAAGAGAACAGTTTATGCATGGAACAGGGTACCAAATTACATTAAAGCAGGCACTAGTTTAGATATTTTAAGAACAGCCTGGACACTTGTTATGGGAACAGCTATTCTGGTATATATTGGCAGGCGAGAAGGGCATTAATGACTGTGCTTGAAATATTTGTATGTATATATGTATGCATGTATGTACGAAAATCTCTTTTCTACTAGCCAGCCATTTATTTGTTGGAATACTTTAGACAACTAAAGGGACTCATAGTTTAAATAAACCAGCAGCTATTGTCTAGTTACTAATACCAGAAAGTATGGCCATCAGTGAAACAACAGCCTTTATATCTTTGTTCTTAAACATACAAATTAGGATACTCACAATAATCCCTAGAAGGCTTAAAGGTGTAGCATACAGTGGCTGACAAAAGAAATAAATATGAAACTCATGTTTGGAGATAAAGAAGGGCAAAATGGAAGAAAACTGTTGAATTTATAATATGGATTACATATCTTGAACTAAACAGAACTTGCAGAATACAAAGAAGAAGAAAACATTGCCACTTATCTATCATATATTTATTTTGAATTTGTTTGGTAGGATAGTATGACTGGGCAACAAAGTTTTTTTTCAGTGGAGGCTCTGGGAGAAAAGCTCCAAATATAAAAATAAAGTTTAATTACAACAGTTAAAATGAATCATATTAGGGAATATACAATAATAACATATAAATACTATACAAACAAATTCCAAATAATAATTAAACCAATATAAAGGTATGAAGTTATATCAACTGTGCTAGAGTAAATATAATTATGAAGACTATTAACATAAGGATAAGCAGCAAATGAACAATTTAGAAAAATATAGTATTCTGGGATACAAAGAAATATGTATTAAAAATAAATTAAAGGATAATTTTAGTGAAGAAAAAGGTAAGATGTTAACAAAGAAAACAAAGTAAAATGTGGCAGCTTAGTAAAGGTAAAAATAGTGTAATGGAAACTCAAGCAGGGTGACGTATTAAGATATGTAAAGAAAATACTACAGATAGAGGATATAATATAAAATAAGTTCGGGAAAATTAAATTAAGAAAAGTAGTCTTGGTTTTGAGGAAGTTATGCTAGTACATACTCCAGGGTATGATTAGATAGTGGCAGATGTTTAGATAAGAAGCTTTGGGTCAATTATGTTTATCCAGGAGATAAATAATTACATAGCCATATTTCTGCTAGGATTTTTTATACCAGATTTAATTAGTATAGGGGATTTGATTTATATAATTGGGTAAGGTATATTCCATTTTTAATGCAGTTTGAGTAGAGATTGTTAACATCAATGTTATGGATTTAAATATATTAAGAAGTGATTTGTTAGAAGAGTGAAGAGCTCTACTGGTGGAATATGGCTCTGCTATATATTGTACACTTGGACACTTGTTTGGGTAGTAGAGTTGTTTGTATATAGTTAGTATTTGTGTGTATGAAAGAGTATTGGGTAACTCTAGCCAATTTAAATGTCTGAGGGCAATACAGTGATTAGTTCTATACTGCAGATTTGGTATAAATTTAACTACTTTGTTATAGCATTGTTCAAGCTTTTGTAACTAACCAAAGTGAAGGTTTGTAAAAAAGAAGAGAAGTATAGCAAATAGTTGGAAGTCAGTAGACAGCTGCAATACTTTTCTAACTGAGTCAGTAAAGTACAAATGTATCTTGTATAATGATCCCAGTTTTTGATGAGTTCTCTTGGTTACATGCAGAATATGTTGATAAAATTTCTGGTTTCCATCTGTGACTACACCAAGAGGTGTAGTATGGGAGACTAGCTGGATTTTAGTAACATTCTTAGAGGTTATTGAGAAGATACTCTTAGATAGAGCTGAAAAGGAATTATGAGTTATCACACCAATTTTGAATTGTAGTAAAAGTCTGTTGTGTTAATTCTTGGAGTTTTGATAATGTTTTAGATGAACAGATAAGAGTAGAAGCATCTGCATAATGAATACCTGTGGCATTAGTAGAGGCAGTATGTATATGACTGATGAAAAGATTAAAAAGTAAGGAGCCCAATATAGATCTTTGAGGGACAACAACGAAGACTGGTAAAAAATAGGAGTAGTGCCGTTGTCATTTAGCAGCCTGTTGTCTACTAGAAAGATAGGGTTTGGGATGATTTAAACGTGATTGTTTTAAACCTAATGAAGAAAGTTTAAGGAGTTTGCAGTGGCAGACAGTATCAAAAGCCCTAGATTGATAAAAAAAAAGTGGAAACAAGATAACCTGAATTTCTGTTACAGCTGATTGTTTCAGTGAAACACAGTAGAAGCTGTACTATCATTAGGCCTAAAACCATGTTGTATGTGGGAAAAAGATTATTATCAGTTAAATATTTCGAGAGCTTTATGAATATATGCATTTCTTTAGAATATTAGACAGAGGTTATAAAATTGCAATGGAATGGTATTTTAAAAGGTCTGTATGTAAGAGCATGATAAAAGATATTTTCAAAGTTCTGGTCCATAGTTTTCTTTAACAGAGCAGTTAGTGAATATCAAAATAAGGTAATCGAGTACGGCAGCACTGATTTTAATATATTCACAGGCACTTGATCGGGAGCAATTTTTGTAGATTTAAGTTTGCAGAAATATTTTTTGATCACTGAAGTCCATACAGGTTGAAGTGAGAAAGCTATGCTACATTTATGTATTAGTGGTAGGTGTGACATGTAGAGTTATCAATGTTTTTGAGTAGAGAGAGTACTGAGTGGATAAAATGTTGGTTTAATTGTGTTGGTATATTTTTATTCTGTTGTTATGGGGATGGAGTGGGTTGGGTGCTTCTACCGGGATTTAAAAGATTATTTATTGAAGACTAAAAGAGCTTAGGATTTGACTTTTGAGTTTCTTGATATTTTGCATAAGATTTTTTTCTGTTATTTTAATGAGCTGTTTTACTTGGTTTCTGTAGAAATCATCTAACTCACTGTTGGATAGCAGTTGTTTTATTGTAAATCCATGGTTTCTAAGCCCTGTCTCTAGTTTTAAGTGATCTTTGGTGTTTTGAGTAAGCCAGGATCTGGATTAGCTTTCACTTTTTAGGTTCTAAATGGAGAAAAACTGTTTAAGATAAATAAAAAACAGTTAAAGTCTAATGGAAGGCTACACAGAATATTACAATTGCACTTTGCAGAGTGTTAATGAAGTCTTCTGTATGGAAGTTGGCAAGATTTCTGATGGTGCTGTAAAGATAATTGTGAGGATTTTGTTTCTGATATCTGATTAAAAAGGCAGGGAAATGATCGCTTAAGGTTTCAGATAAAGTGCCTGCAGTAGAAATTGTATTTGGTACAGTTGTTGTGAGAACCCAGTCTAATGTAGCCTTACTACTAGAATGTGGGAATTGATTAGCTGCATAAAACCATACAATTGCATGAAATTAGTAAGGTTATTTGTGCTAATAGTAATCCAGCTGATGTTTACATTGCCCGTGATTACTGTCTCTTGGTGAATGCTAAGATACATTCAGTGCAAACTTGTAAACCCAAGAGAAATGGCTACTTGATAATCCAAATATATTTTGGGCTAAAATTAAAAAACAAATTATTGACTGTAAAATGCCTTCTAAGTCTCAATAGCACATAAACACAAACTATCAGAGAAAAAATATCAGAAATCTTCAAAATGTAGCTCATGTCTCTACAGATCAAGCGATAAACTCACTTACACAATGACAGCTACTTAATATTCCAAAATACAGGTGCTGTTTTAAGTAGCATTTTTTTCAGCCACAATAAATCATATATTTCTTATAGCAACAGGATCGATAGGTGTGATCAATTACCGATCAGTATAACTACTGAAATGAGGAAAGGCTTCACATACCATATGCCAGTAATCACTGAATCAAAAACAAATGTTTTTCATTAAACCAAATCCAACATCTAATTATCACAAAATGAAATTAAGAACAGTGTTTTAGTTGTTGAACCAAAACGTGCCAATCCTGCATGTTAATCAACAATCTGTATATATAAGTAAATGAAGAAAGTGGTGTCAACTGCACCGCTGTGCATGCATGTCCTTGTATACATGGATGCACGTGTGAGCAGTACTTCCTTAATCCATCCCTGGAGAGTCACATCAGTAAAGAAAAATAGAAAGTAAATCGAGTTTCAACACATGATATCATTGTTAAAAAACAGAAAATGTAAAATATTTCTTTCTTAAATAATGTCATATAAAACTGCTTATTACACAAAATGTTTACTACTGAATTAAACATAAAAGAATGAACTCAAGATGGAAAGGCAACTTTATCTTCTGCGGTAAGATGAGAACACGTCTATTCTAACAACTATCTATAGACAAAAACTACTAAATGAAAAAATGTATGAGCAAATACATTGCACAGAAATGCTGTGCAAGGATTCCTGTATACGCGAGCTTCATCACCAGAAACTTATACCAGTGAAAAAATGAAGAAAACAACGAAAATTTACATACAATGACATTATTTAAAATGGCAGAAAATTGCTTTGTTTAAATAATGTCATTATATAACATGCTGGTTGCTGGTTTACCCATGACTAAACAAGGTTTATTTCTAATGTAATAATGCCAATCAACCAAAAATACCATCATAGCCACCTTTCCATAACCTACAATAAATTAGGCCATTTCTAGTCTCCTGTGATACAAAAATTATAAAACAATATTAAACTTTTTAGATTTTCCTGAATTTAGCCACAGCCTTCCTACCAAACCATTAACACATATAGCGTACCTCTCACTGATATTCCCGACAGCACCTCATATACAGATAAGAATATGCATAGGATAAGAATATGTACAACACCAGTTCTTTAAACCATCTTAGCTTCTACCCACTTATGACTATTTATCAGTTCCACTATTATCTAGTCAGAATTATCAGAAAAGCAATTTTCTATCTGATTACAAGATTAATGAGAAATTTCAACACCTTTATTGATATGCAGTATGGATTTGTTAAAGAATGCAAATCAGCAATAATACTAGGAACAGGTACATACCAAATTCATGAAAATGTAGACCGAGGCTGACCCACTAGAGCAACATTTGTTGACTTCAAGAAGGTGCTCATTAGTGATGACCACACCTCATTTCTCAAACAGTTAAGGAGTCCAGGTATTGTAAAAGCAGAGAGAAACACTTTTAGACACTGTTTAACAAACAGAACATCCAGTATTAAAATTAGTAAATGTGTTTCAACACAAAAGTTACAATAAAATGAATTCTCCTCAAGGGTGCTGTCCTTGGGTCAACTGTATTCAGCCTCCTCATTAACAGACTTACTGACAGTCTTTCTTAAGTAAACATTGCCTTCTTTGCTGAAAGCTTAGTTATAATAAGAATCTGTCCATCTAAACACTGAGACCAAAGAGACCCACCACACAACTTTGCAGGACTTAAATAAATTCAGGCAAAATTAAAAACAATTCTATGCTATTTTGGGGTCCCACAAAGACTAAAATTAGCCACCAGATGTTTAGTCTATAGTCTGCATGGTAAGTATTACATACTATTGCGATATCTAGCTAGCATTATGTTAGATTTCCCCTTTTTGATTACACAAAAAAATAACACTAAGCTAGAGGTTCACTAGACTACTGAGCCCAATAGTGAAACAATCTATTTCAAAAACACTGCATTACTACTAGCCCACATAAAATATTGCTTACTTACATACATATATACATGCATATGAGGACTACACACATCTTTCAGTATATAACATTCTCTGTCAACCACATATGCTAATTCATACTTGCTCCATCATGCGACCACCATTGCATTGCTACGACTAATGCAGATTGACTCCCATTTAATTTCAGAGATTCCCAGCAACTCTCTACTATACCTCACAAAACTCTCTATAAAAGGCCTGTTATCAGATACTTAATTTACAAGATAATAGTACCACAGACCCACAGAGGTCAAAACTAAAACTGAACAAAAATCACTTCATTTCATATGAGTGAATACATGCCCATGGTTTTGGAAAGATAAGTAATACTCAATCCTTATTTGAGCACAGATGAGTAGGAAGGAGACTCTGGAAGATGATAATGAATGGTTTTGTTTTTCTTGAGGACAATTATCAAAAAGAACTAGATTGGTTTTAGTTCTTTCAGGCATTAAAACCTGGGGAACTAGGTGTCCACCAGTGTATTTTACTGGATGGACAGATAGGTAGACAGATAGGCATTTGATAATGTCTTCTAGAAAACTTGCAGTGAGTGAGTTCTGGCACCCTCTAAATTTTTGTAGTGTATGCAGTATTTAAAAACCAAGATGCAAGTATATAAAATCATTATACAAGACTATATAATATGGTATCACTCCATTAAGTACCACCTAGTCAAGCAAACATATGCCAAGTATAAGGGGTGTCATAGCATTTTCCAGCACTAATAGGAACATATCTATCCCACAATGGATATGGTTTATCTGATCAAATTGATGTTTTTGCAAAGCCTATTCATTTAAGATAATCAGACTGAACAAGTAATCCATACATTTTCTTTCTTACAAGGAGGCAGAACTTCCTAATCCCAAACAGGAACTACACCTTGTGCACACCATCACTAATATAACTAACTCTAAAGTCACAAAATATTGGAGCAAGTTATAAATAAATCTGTGAGCTTCCTGTCTGGGCTTCTAGTTTAGATCAAATGGGTTTTGTGAAAAATGCAATTCATAGACATAATATATACACCCACAGTACTTTAAATGTTTGTGTTGGTTGTGAATATTTTTAAACACTGCAGATTTAGCACTAAAAATGTGAAAACTGCATTATTGACATGTTTTATTTCCTTAAACTATCCTGTAATGCAAACCTTCATATATATATAATAGTTGTAAGACCATACTGACTTGCATATACCAGAGATATAATGTGAATTTTAAACTTTGAAAGATTTGTGAATTTTGAAATGTGAAAATACTTTATTTTTTGACAAATACTTATGTAATGTATGTTAATTGTTAAAAGTTATATACAAATATTCTACTAACATGTTAAAAAACTTTAACTGTAGGTAACTGCCTGCCTTTTTCTCAGGTTAAGGCTAAAAAGGGTTACCTGATTAGCTCCTTGACTTGGTAAACAGACTGAATGAATGAATAATTGAATGAACAAATACATTAATAAGTGTCAGACGATAAAAGTGAAGAAGAATACACAGCAGGCAAATGTATGACCGCAAACCATTAGTAAAATGCAGAAACCAATGTAACAAAATGGTTGTATGATGTACGGCAATAAAACATACAGTTTATTTCTCTAAATAAGCTAAGCTCTCACCAGTGAGGTGGCGAAAGTGAGGAAGCCACCAGTGAGGTGGTGGAAGCGAGGAAGCCACCAGTGAGCTGGTAGAAGAGAGGAAGCCACCAGTGAGGTGGTGGAAGCAAGGATGCCACCAGTGAGGTGCTGAAAGTGTTTACCTTATTTCGAGAAATAAACTGTATGTTTTTATTGCCGTACATCTTACAACCATCTTGTTACTTTGGTTTCTGCATTAATAAATGTTGCCAAGTACTAAAGACTTACTGAAATATACTGAAGCAGGTGCCATTGAAGTGCATTACTACCTTTTCTCCAGATTGCGACTCATTTCATATGAGTGAATACATGCCTATGGTTTTGGAAAGGTAAGTAATACTCAATCCTTATTTGAACACAGATGAGTAGGAAGGAGACTCTGGAAGATGATAATGAATGATTTTGTTTTTCTTGAGGACAATTATCAAAAATAACTAGCTCGGTTTTAGTTCTTTCAGGCATTAAAACTTGGGGAACTAGGTGTCCACCAGTGTATTTTACTGGATGGACAGATAGGTAGACAGACAGGCATTTGATAATGCCTTTTAGAAAACTTGCAGTGAGTGAGTTCTGGCACCCTCTAAATTTTTGTAGTGTATGCTATGAAATAGTACCACATGGCTGTTTATTGCACTGAAAATAATAAAACACATTTTTTTTTTACTACATAGTCTGAAAATGAGAACTTGGTAGCAACCAATGACTTGAAACTAGAATTCATGGTAGCAGAGGATTAGCCCTCCTCATTTTTTTCATATACATGCATGAACTGGAGAGGCCATGTTGCATGGGTGTTTATTTATTTATTTTCCTTTTGAAATAACTATACCTATAGTTTAAAAGACAGGGTATTGTTCTATATCTCTGATGCTTACATTAGTGAATTGAACATCTGCCAGTTTACAATGTGAGGAACTTATTGCTGGGGGATTGGATACCACAGTACCACAATACTATATGTAGATGATGTTGATAGGAAATACAGACATTAGACAGATATAACTTTTTTTTCTGTAAACTACATCAGCAGTATAAGGGTACCTTTGTATTGCACTTATTTGACTAATACTATATAAGTCTTGCACATATACACACAGTGTTGGATGGTTGTACATGTGTGTTGTATGTGTTTGTGTATGCAGTGGTACCCAAATAAATGGAGGGAATGGATGAGTGAACAGGATTTTGTTTTTATAACCTTTTTTTTCAACCCACTGCCTTCCAAACATTAAGCATATCATTACCAGCTGGGCAGCTCATTCCCTTAGATAATCAGTCCACTCTGTCTGCATACGGTGACAGCTGATCCTGAGAGGTCATCACTCAGGCAGTCATCAGGGTAGTTTTTGTGTACAGAATTCCCCAAAATATGCAGTAGCTGATGCATGCAGCTTGTATTGTTGACCTCTGTGCACACCATCATCATAGCCCTATAGTGGATGGTGTGCCTAGCTGCATTGGGTATACACCCACAGTCCTCTGGATGTCAGTACAGCAGTTGCTCTGGCTTCATCATATCCCCCAGGATTAGTGAGCTGCCACTCATTACCATCCTAGCTCACTTAGTTCCCCCAGCACATCAGCGCTAATCAGCTTGGTTCATTTGGAGTGTAGCCAGAGCTTCATCCCTCTACTCAGTGGAGCCAGCCATTGAATAAAAGTTTTCTTAATGCACTTATTCACAAAGCTTGACATAAAATGAAAGTGAAGAAATATAAAATCAACAATAACAGCAACCATAAGTTTACATAAAAATGTTCTGGTAAGCAGCATTTACTAGCTGAAGTCTTCAGAGGAGGTAGTCCTTATTAAAAAGACATGTGTTACCGAATATCTGCACTCCTAAAGCTGGCAAGGTAGTGAGTTCCACAAGAAGGGATCTTGATAAGAAAAGGAATGCTTCTCTAAGAGATCTAGCTGCATCCTGAGAAACAGTAGCTAACTCTAGGCAGCTTAGCAGAGTGATCACTCTCACAGACTTCAGTATAATACTTCAGAAGTTAAACAGGATTCGTGTCATGTGCACTTCAGTATGGCAACAGAAGGACCTTGACCAATGAACTTTTAAGTCACCTAAAAGCAATGCTGGGAATACTTCTCATGAACACTGTTGAGAGTTCTGTACCCACTGTAAGCAGTCAATATTGGTACTCAGAAGCCTCAAGTAAAGGATGTTGTAGTAATTCAAGAATGAGAAGACCAAAAAAAAAACTACTCTGACAAAGTCCTTAGACAGCATCAGGCTTTTGATCTAGGCAATGCTCATGAGATGAGAAATAAAATTTAATACCAACTTCTAGATGACCCTTACATGACAGCTAATTGTCAAATACCATCCCAAATGTTACACCTTAGATATAAACTTCAGTTTATTTTCCCCATAACAAATAATGTAGGGAGGGCAAGGAGTTGTGAAGACCTTAAAGTAGCACAAAAAGTCATAGCCTCAGTCATGGATGGATTGAGTCCTAGATAAATGTCTTCAAGTAATTAAGAACAGCATCTAGAATGATCCCATAGACACAGTCACTTGAGGGAGATATCAAAAGCACTTCTTCAATGGCCTCTGCAGTTTGAAGGACTTACATGGAATGTAACATTGGGCAAATGAAAGAACCCTATGGAACTCTACTTCCCAAAAAGTTGTTTGAAGGATTTATTTCTGAAACAACTTTCTGTCTACACCACAAGTGATAACAGGCAAACAAGTCAAGGACAATGCCTGGCATACTACAGGAATACGCAGGCATTCAATTAAGAACCTCTGATTCACACTATCAAAGACTGCTGAGAGACCAAGAAGAACCAAAACAGAATGGCATTAATTTCTAATAGATAACAGGAAATTAACTACACAGTTGAGGACATCCTCACATGTTTTTGTGTGCTGGAAGCCATGCCTTTCCATTTTGTTGAACTCTTGAGGATCAAAGTGACATGGATATTCTTCAGGGGGAGACACAGACCATCAAACTGTGAGGTCATCTAGGATATCACTTAACAATTCTAAAGGCTGCACATGCATGTAACACAAACATTAAGAGGGTTGTTAAAAGTGGTGGGTCACAAAATAAAGCAAAAGTACACAAACAAGTATCAAAAGAATTAGATAATTTCAGATATTGTACCTCAAAATACTCCATTTGGAGTCTAGTACTCATTATACAATGACAGGTTATTTACATTCAAAATTGTGCATGCTGATTGATCAGCCCAACCAGTGTGCCCATTATAAATCAAGCATATACCAACAGAAAAAAAGTCCGGTGGCCTGGACTTTCTTCTATTAATATATACTAGGGACTTTCCATTGAGTCAATAAAGTCTAGGAAGAATATAAGATCAGACATAGATGCATTCCTCAGAAGTGAGAAGGGTGGAAATGAAATGTGTTTTTTTCCCTGAAGAATGAAAAATGCTTCAGTTTTGTGAAGTTTAGAGTTATGTAAAAAAAAAAAAAAAAAAAGACAGATAGACCTCACCCATCAGTTCTATGCAGGATACTTAAAACATCTTTTCATTTGCAGAACAGACAATATATTTTCTTTCTTTCTTTTTTTGAATATTAGCACCACCCACTCTGTATTTAATCGATCTGAGTCTGGGATCTTTCATTTTACTACTGCACACTCAAGTTCACAATTTCTGTCCATGACAGTTTAAGATGTTACAGCGCACTCAATGCTATTTTTTTCATATGTCAGTCTTTCTGCTCTGTTTCCTTTACAAAGCACTGATGTAGTATGTAAGCATGGGAACATAAGTCCTGTACACATGTGCAGTACATCCAGAAAGCCCCAGGATACAGAAACAAAGTGGAATAACACCACAGCACTATTATACAATGACATTATTTAAGAAAAGTAAGTCATTTTTTCTTAAATAATGCCATTGTATAATAATAATAACTAACCCATGGCTGGATGTAGGTAATGCTAGATTTATATTTACAACAAAAAACATTTTTTTTCTGTGGGTAAGCACCCATGCAATCTCCTCATGAAAGGGAGTGTCTTCACCGTCCACACCCCTGTTATTTACAGGTATACACAGATTTCATGGTGACACATATGTGGGGGAAAGATAAACACCCTGCAATGTTAAAAAAAATGTCTTGCACAACAGAGATTTTGAAGCAAAGATGTTAAATGTAAAAATTTTCTGGGACATGTACGTTTGAGGAGCTACGATTGGTGAAATTACTTTCACACTAATACCACTCACATAATGATAATTCTACAGTAGAATTTAAGGGACACTTTTCTGAATATTATTGTACATGAATGATTGTGCATTTAGAGTGGGGCAATGAGATTTCAGATAGGTCTAGGTCTAATTTCTTCCCTAGACAAGCTAATAAACAGCTTAGACAAATGATACAGACTCTTCAGAAAACAATGGGCAATAGGCAAAACTACAGGCTAAGTCTGTTATTGTAAAAACAATATTGCAGGCAAATAATATGATAATAGCCAAATAATGTGACATACATTATGTTGGCATAATCTGAACTTTGTTGGTGATGGTGTGACTTTAGTAGGTACATAGTTGGAGGAAGAATATGTAAACATGGCTAAAAGACATAGCCTTCTTCTGAAAGAGGACCTATGTGGTTAACAAATTCAATTATAGGAAAAAACAACCACTTTCATTCATCACAGCCACATGAATTAATCAATTAAGTGCTGGCCAAGTGTCTGTTGATTACTGATTACTACAGCTATAATCACATAACAGGATATGATGTGTATTTCTCAGACACTAATACAATATTTAGTGGGAAAAGAGATAGAGTTAATCATCATAAGGCTACAGGAATGTTTTCCATTAAGAATCTTTGGGGACACTACTAAAATAAAACTGAAGGATTTTGAAGCAGATTCAAGATTGTGTGAATAAATCAGATACAAGGAGGATAACCCAGAAGAATTCTAAATTATTCTAAATTATTCTCCTTTTTTTGTTTTTTGGCTTTGTGGTTACTGAATAAATTGGATGCTAGCTTATGGACTGGTAGGTGTGGCTAATCACGCATGTGTAGGAAACAGGAAAGTAAGGAGGGCACACTTTGGGATAAGCTTATCGTTTGTTCATTCTCAATTTCTACAAGCAGCACAGATAAGACTTCTGGACAGCCCTCCCCTTTTAGCTAGATGCAAGAGCTGTAAGGCACAATAAAGTGTAAGTCAAAGAGCAGCTAGAGAACAATTCATGCTATCAGGGAACTCATGGGAGTTGTCAGAGCAGGGGGGGTACTCATTCAGAGAAGGCAGCGGAGGGGGTCAGTGTGGAGACACCCATTCAGGGAATTCAAGAAAGGGGTCAAATAGCATCTAAGGGAGGGATCCAGTGTGGGGCATCCAATTCAGGGAATCTCAAGGTGAGTCAGTGTGGTGACATCTATTCGGAGAATCTGAGGGAGGTGGTCAGTGTGGGGGGCACCCATTCAGGGAATTCAATAGAGGGGTCAAAGGGGGACTACCTATTCAGGGAATCCAATGGAGGGAGCCAGTGTGGGACATCCATTCATAGAATCTGAGGGGGGGTCAGTATAGGGAAAACAATTCAGGGAATGCAAGGGAGGGTGGCAGTGTGGGGACATCCATTCAGGGAATTTAAGGGAGTGGTAAAAGTGGAAATACTCATACAAGGAATTCAGCCTACAGAGCCTAGACTGAAGATCTGGAAGCTGACTGAATGGAAAGCACAAAAGTTCATGGACTTACTTAGGGCCCTAGCACCTCAGGAAGAAGAGGAAATAGGTGGGGTTGAAGAAGAATGGTAGCACCTCAAAACAGCATATGTGAGAACTAAAGAACAGATATGTGGCAGGTATGGAAATAAAGTACATAAGGAAAGCTGGTGGCCAACAAAAGAAAGAAGGAGTCAGGAAAAAGTAGGCAATGGTAAAAGCTGAGCAAGCTAAGAAAGAATACTAGTTGACTAATAAAGATACTAAGGCAGGAGTTGCAATAGCAAAGAACATGGCATAAGAGGCACTTTACTAGCTTCTGAAAAGTGACTTACTAGGTGGCACAAAGAAACTGTATCAGGTTGCAAGGCAAATACAGAAATCCAAGGGAGATAATCAGACACCATTCATAAGGGATGACAGCAACAATCTGCTCACCAGTCCACATGATATCATAGGCAGATGGAAGGAGTATTTCTAACAGTTTCTGAATGATGAAAACCCCACAGAGGCTGTACTACACCAGACACAGCCTATAATGAAAGAAGAGGAAGAACTCACCCTACAAGAGGTATGAACAGCACTAAGGAAAATGAACCCAGGGGAATGCAATGGTCTCAGATGAGGTCACAGCACATATGATAAAGATGCTGGGTGAGATAGGGGAGAAATGGCTCCTGAGGGTGCTCATAGCAGTGTGGAGAGAATGGAGTATCCCAGATGACTGGAAAATAGGCATATTAGTGCCATTGTACAAGAACAGAGGGGATATCTACAACTGTGGGCAGTACAGAGGTATCAAACTCCTGTCACACTGCATGAAACTTCTGGAGGGGGTCATTCATAAATGGATATGCAGAGTAGTAGAATGTAAGATGCAAGGTGAGTAGTTTGAATTCAGATCAGAGTGCAGCACAACAAGCCCAATGTTTGCAATTAGACAATTAGTTGAGAAGAAACTGGAGATGAAGAAAGAGTCCAACATGACATTCATTGACTTGGTGAAAGCATATGACAAGATCTATGGGAAATCTTGTAGTGGTTGAAAATTCCCCAAACATTGGTAGAATTGGTGGAATTAGTTTAGTACAAGAACTCAGTGAATCAAATATAAACAGTGCCCAGTCTCACTGAGGAGTTCTCAGTGGGAGTGGGTGTGCATCAGGGTTCAGCTCTGATCCCACTGCTCTTCATACTGGTGATGGACCTACATTAGCAAGTAGGTTGGTGGGGTCAGATCAAAAAGGTTGCTGTATGCAGATGATGTGGCATTACAGGCAGACTCTGGGTAAGAACTTCAGCAAAGGATAGAGGAATGGAGTGCTAAACTGGAGGCACATGGGATGAAACTGAGTGCAGATAAAGTACTTGTAATGGCAGAAAAGGGGGAAATCAGAAAAAACTGCGCTGAGACTTGGGATAGAAGGGAAAAATAGTGGAACAGATTGGCAGCCTCAAGTATCTGGTAAAGGTGGTTGAGAAGAGAGAGATATGAATGAGGAGGTCAAAGCGAAATTCAGAGTCACTGCAGCCAACTGACACAGAGTGTCAGGATAGTGTATGACATAAGAATGGCGAAGTAGCTGAAAAGTAAGGTGAACAAAGCAGCAGTGCGACCAGTACTACTGTGTAGTACAGAAACCTGGGCAGTGAAGGCAGAGCAGTTGAGGAAGGTAAAGGTGACGGAGATGAAGTCTCTGAGATGGAAGCACACCGTAGAACGCACAGACAAATGAGAACATCAGAGCAGAAGCCCCACTCACTCCAATTGTGAGAAGGTCAAACAGAACAGATTACTGTGGTTCAAGCACATGTGCAGAAAAGGAGAAGACAACCTGGTGAAGAATGTCTGAGACAGACGAAAACAAGAGGAAATGAGGGCATCCAGCAAAGTGGTGGATGTCTTGTGTGAGAGAAGACTTGTGGCAGTTAGACATGACTGTCAAAGAAGGTAGGAAAGTGGCAGTGAATCAAGAGATGGCAACAGTTGACAAGACACTTTGACCCCATGTAGAAAAAAAGAGAAAAAGGGAGTTGATGGTGATGATCATGATAATACCCACAGAGTGTTAAGTCTATAGGGTAATATACAGGGTCTATGTTTATAGATCGAACAGCATGCTCCTTGAACGGCCATTCATTGTAAATATAGCATCGGAAGTTAATTTCATCAAAAAGCCATATGATCGTAAAAAATATTATCGAATGATCATAGTTGGCCAACATAAACAAAATTGCATGAAGAACATACTTATTGGTAATGTAGAGATAAGGAACTCTGCTCTTCCCCCTGTAATGTGATGCCAGAGTTGCTATATATAATTAGCAGGGGATGTAGGGGAGCAGTCGCACACATGAGGAGGATTCCGTGAACACCGGACCCTTCTTACAGCCCCTGCTAATTATATATATATACCAAATTTCGGTTTGCACTACAGTGGGGAAAGAGCAGATTTCCTCATCCCTATGTTACTGATAAGTATGTACTTAGGCCATTTTCTTTAAGTTGGCCAACTATGATCTTTTGATGGTATTTTTATGATCACATGGCCTTTTGATGAATGGCAAGTTTGATGTCATGTATGGGATGAATGGCCATTTAGGGAACATGCCAGTCTATCGGTAAACATAGACCCAATATACAGAGCATATGCCCACAAAGTGTTAGGTCAATATGGTAATATAGCGAGAGATATACCCACAGATAGTTAGGTCTATAAGATAATATACAGACCAATATGTCCATAGAATGATAAGCCTATAGGGTAGTGTACAAAGGGATATGTTCCCAGAAGGTTATGTCTACAGGGTAATGCACACTCAAGAAGGCTTGAAAGACCTTCAGATGTTACATTGCTACATCAGAATCAGTGCTTTTACAATACTAGGTTTACTTAAGGGCAAATAACAGATGTATAACACATCTGTATAGCACTTTTGATTAAATGGATATTAATGAGTCAGTCTATGACAGACCAAGCCATGTTTGTTTGAGGTATAAGGCTGGAGATCTGAGTTGGAACCCTGTTGTCTTAAAAGATGCATACTGCATGACACAAATCACTTTATTTGCCTTGCATTCACTCCTATACATTTCATAAAAATGTGAGAATTTTTTCTTTGATGACCAACTCCAATTACCTTAACTAAAAGTAATTGATATAAACGAACAAACTTACAAAAATCTATACATTCCTGCATAAAGTGCAATACAAGCAGAGAAAGAAGCTGTCTCCATAATTAATATGGTATTACATAATGCTATGAAGGAGACTGCTTTAACATGATGTACTTGTTCCATTAGCCATGTGATACAATACAGTCAAGAGCAACAGAATTCCCTCTCTGGTAATGCAATTTGCAGTGAAAGCGCTGCTGGCACACTGCCAATTCAATGAAGTCATCCTTCAGTTACAGCATGATATTCCCTCTTGGGGTGATGTAGGATTCCAATAACCTGTTGGCCCTGTTGCAACAACACTCCATTTCAAAAAAAAAAAAAAAAAAAAAAACAGTGGTAGCAGGTTGCATCTAAAATACACTTTTTTTTTCTAGAATACCTGGCCTGTAAACTCCAGTCTTTCATATGCTGGCAAATTAGCTGCAGAAACCTGGCTGTTGTGCTAAAAATTATGTAAAAGACACACTCAGGGATTCAGGGAATGATGGTTACTGATCATCTCTCTCTCTCGCTCATTCTCGCACTCTTTTTTTTCACCTGCTCCACTGTTGCAGTGAGCTATATTTAGCGTTTTATTGTTGCTTGGTGGTGATGTACATATCATTTGCATCATGAGCCAGTCATATGTCTTCTTCCAGCCAACCAGAAAATAATCAAATCTCTCTTGTTACCTACCACAAAATAATGAGCTGTGTGCTATATACTTGACATCCCATGACTATCATAGCAGGCTCATTAAAAAGTCCTAAACGAAGAAGGGTGATACAGCTGAGGAAAACAAAATATGATATCACAAAAGGAAGACTAATGCAATTCCCCAACCTCTGAACTGCAGAAAGTTTTATATTTATGAAACGTCTTTTATTTTTCAAAATATTATAGTTTGTGGCATAAAATATCCTATATAGGAGCATATATATTTCTTATTCCTTGATAGGAAGAGCTGCTAACCCTTAATTAGTTCATAGAGCTTCATCAAGGTCACACAGAATGACAGTTGGTATCTAAAACCGAACCTTTGCAGCATCTTAGTTCTTTGTAAAACTGTTTTGACTGCAAGTCAGATTTACCTATTTTTTACACAAGGCTTCTTTTGCTGTTACCATTATGCACAGTACATTTTGTATAAATGAATAAATCTTTCTAAAACCAGTTCTAATTTTCCACTACATCTTTACTTGAGTTGTGTATAAAAAGATCTACTGCATATGACAGTTTTGATTCAAACTAACTGCAAAGAATGATTGATGGTTAATATAGTAAACTCTTAATGAGTTACATATGTAACATATGTAACATATACTACACACCTGTGCATTATTCGATACTGAGAAAATCTGTTAAAGTAGATGTAAAAATGTCAAAAACACAGCAATCCAGACACAAGCCTTTGCTGTACAATGTTGTACCATGTGTGACTTTGATGTTGAATCCTTATTTAGGTTTCTTTACATGTATATCAACCTTATGACTACCAGATGTTGGCACTGCCAGTCAAAATAGGGATCGATCTGCCAAAAGTAGAGCAATTGTTCTCAAAAGTTCACAGCATGGTTATACTATACTGCTTTATGATTTGCTCATACCACAAAATGGTTTAGTATTATTCACATGAATTTCTGGTTAAAACTTTTAACATACTTAATGTGTGATAACCTCCTTCATTGTAGAACAGGGAATTTTTATGATACAGAGTAAGAAATTATTCCCCAAAAGAGGCATATCTGAAAGCTATGTGTCTGTGCACATTGGACTAGAATTTCTTTAACATAATGGAATGAAAGAATAACATGGTTGATGTTCTTCTTCTTTTAGCTTTTCCCGGTTAGGGGTCACCAATGCAGAACTCTGGTAAGCTAATGATTGGCAGTAGATTTTTATGGTGCCAAGGTGCCAGCCCGATGCCCACCCTTCAACGACGGTGCGCCCATTCACGCATGTCTTTCGAATGCCACTCGACCATGGGGAGGACATGAAGACTCCACACCGAAGGCACTCTAGCCGAGAATCGAATGGGAGAACCTCTTGCTGTGAGGCAACAAAGCTACCGCTGCACCACCACGGCTTACAATAACATGGTTGATGTAATAAGCCCAATATCTGGAATTACAGCACTCCAGAATTATTGGTCTTGGCCTGTTAGGTCAGAACATGATCTCATGACAATAGACAGTAGAACAGCAGTGTGTTGTTGTTTTGATGCATTTAACATGTTCATCATAATAACCACTGACTTAAATTAATGTCATTTTGATATTTTATTGGCAAGGATGTCCACTGCTACTCAATATGTTTGGGGCAACCTTAGGAGACTATTTCAAAGTGAATATTTGTGAGAATAACAAAAAAAATCATGCTAATGCAAAACCTGGTATTCTAGCAACTATTTTTAAGTTTGTAAGAGCAATATTTAAAATGTGTCTCTAGTTTTGTGCCTTTATCCCCCATTGTTTATGACTTTGTCCAGATTTCTTGCTCTAAGAGTTTGAGAGGTTTGGGGCTCACTGTTTCCCCAGAAGTATAAGCATTCAGTGTGCAGTTGTGATTTTTTTTTTTTTTTTTTTTTTTTTTAGATACAATGAAAATGATCCTTTAGTGATGTGTTTTTTCAGTGTACTGAGTTCTGTACTTGGCATTTTCTCTGCCTTTCAGTAGCAGTCCTGATGTAACACCACTATCACCGGCAGTATATTTTGTTTTCAAAAGTTAGACTGGATATGAAGCAAATTATCATTAAGGTTAAATACCTATAAATATAAAATGTAAACAATCTTAAAATATGCTGTCTTTTTAACAAGGGGCACTCTAAGGCCTTAGGATGTTGATATTATCCCATTAAATCAAGTTATAAATATGTCAGAAAATATACATAAAATTCTGTCATAAAATAATATATTATTTTTTAAACCCTTACAAAATGATGCCTTATTGAATATAAGCCATTTCACAAATTGTTTTAACAGCCAAGCTTCCTAATTTTCATTTTTGTTCTGACATTTTGGAATAATTTAGAGTGAATGTGGCTAGACTAATCGCTTGGTGGTAACTCATAGGATAACTGCTTTTAGGCACAGTGCTTTATGACCTGATCTTTACCAGCTGGCCGTTTGGCAATTAAGACAATACAATCTGTATGAATTATATCTTATCTAACTCTGACTCCCAACCCTTCTCCCTGCATACTCTGTGACTAATTAAGACACTTAAAAGGATCATACCTCCTAGGTCACCCAGAAAATATGTTGTTAAACTTACTGAGTCTTATCAACTTTGCAGGAAAAGGTGCATCATGGATAACCACAGGGGCTTTTTGTTTTTAATACCATGAATTGTATCTGGCAGCCATTTTAGTTATAGTGGGCATGTATTAAGATTTGAATTGTTATAATATCATGGGATACAGTGTGTGTGTTGCATAGCAATGTATGAAATACTATAGTGCCATAATGTAGGGAGTAACTACTCCATGGATCTTCAAAGGTACTTCTTAACAGAGAGAGCTGTAGGCCATGGGATGGACTTTTTTAATGGCTGGCAGAGATGATATCCACAGAGAGATATGCAAAAAGTCATGGAACAGATAGAAAAGGGGTAATGGGGAGGGTATAGATGAAGTGTATATAGAATGTTAAATGTACCTAAAGAGCAGACAGGTAGTCTTATTGCCTTCTTCTGCACTCAAACAATACTAATGTAATATTATAGTGGCTGGTAAATGTGAAGTCTGATACTCTGTAACAGGAAACTTGAAAATAAAATGTGGACGCTTGGTTGAAAGCTTAGAAGGAAGGAGTTAGACAAGTGGAACTCTGGGAAGAAAGCATGGAGGACAGAGGAAGGTAAAAAGAGTAGCAATATGGAAACAAACTATCTAAGAGATTTAATGAGCGACCACAGACTTGATTGAGCTGCATGTAATAAGAGAGAGAGGGGGACACAACTAAGGGAGTGAGGAGACTTAAATGCGTAACGCAAGGATATTGTCAACAGGTGGGACGGATGTCATCACTAGAGAGTTTTAGAAGGAAGTAGGTTCAAAGTCGATATTAGGAAACTTTAGTTTGTAAATAAAGGGTCGATTTACACATAAGCAAGAGATGTGGTTGATGTGCTGTTTTCAAAATAGGATGAAGAAGAGAAGAGCTGCAGAAGGCTGGAGGAGTGTAGCTATGAAAACATGACTTGTAGTCATAGAAAGAGGTTCACTGAAGAGGCAGAAGACAAATGAATGGTAAATGGAGAAGAAGAATATAATGTCAAGCAGGCTATGGAAGATAAGTTGCATCGGGACTGAATAGTAGGACTGTTAGAGAAACTTGTATAAATTCTTACATGTGGAGATTCCCAAAATGAGCACCTGGACAATGGGCTACAGATAACCATGAGGAAAGACTAAAGGCAGAAAGAAAGATGACACTGAATTGGGGTAAATGTTTAAGGGATATTAGATGAGGTACTAACTGAGGATGGCTTAATCATGATTGGATAGAGATTATGAAAGGCATAAAAAATAGGATGAGACAGTCCATGCTAAAGTGTAAAAGGAGGAAGAGTCATAGGAAAAATATATGATTTGACAGATATAACAAAAACCTAGCATGAGTGATGAGGAAAGTAATGCTAGAACAACCTCAGGGTGTAGAAAGATTACTTAAAGTGGAAAATATTACAACTGTCATTAGTAATCTCAGAAATGCTCCCAGTGCCTTCTGAGATTAAAGTAAGGACAGAGACTTATTCAATTGAAGAAATATATGCGGTGTGGTGTAATTCAACATAGTATGGGTAGTGATTTGATAAGATACAATTAATCCTTCTAGGCTAGTAACCTGTTTTCAAGAGAGGCTTGAAGTGGCGTTTCTACTACTAGCATCAGGGAACTACCCCGACTCTTTTTTTATAGTTACTATGGGATCTTTTACATCTACCAACAGCTTGAGCAGCTGGAACCTCAGTTTAACATCTCATCCAAAGGACAACACATTGAGGAGTGCTGCCTCTCCCTAAAACTGCAAAGCGGTGTCAGAAATTCAGTCACCTGCAGTGGGAATAGAACCCAAACTCTTCTGGTATTTCAGTACCAAAGGCAAGTGTGCTACCTGTCCACTGACACTAGCAGCAAATATGCACTGCTTTGCTGCAAGAAGAATTTTTATTTATTTATTCATTCATTCATTTATTTATTTATTTAACATTTTTTTGACTGAGTTAGTCCCATTAGGCTTGGGGCCTCTTTTCAGGGAAGAACTGAAGTGGTATTTATATGGAAGGTGTGTAGAAGTGGTATTTATATGGAAGGTGTGTAAAAGTGGTATTTATATGGAAGGTGTGTAAAAGTAGAATACTAAAGGATCAGTGAAAGACTGAGTCAACTTGCAAATGTCTTTCAGTAAAATGTACAGAAAGACTGTATTAAGAAGTGATAACGTAATTATTTGATTTTAATTTTGATTGATCTTGCAGCATGTAAAATATAAAAAAGATAAAAAAAGCAAGTGGTGCAGACTATAATTGCTTTCAGTGAAAATGTATGTCAGCTGTTAAATGCCAACTCCATACAGTATGTTGGAGTCATGTGCAATCCTTATACATGGCATACCATATCACATCAGCGGATGTTTCATTTCCTGCCCTAGCCTTACCTCCCTTTGGTTTCTCCTTTTTCCTCCCCCTCCTTTCTCCTGGTATGATTTTCACTCTTTGTAGCATTCTAATACATTTCTTTTCCATTTTACTTCTTCTCCTTCCAGCAGTCTGCTAAGCACCTACCATCTTCTCCCAATGTCCAGGAACCTCTTGCATAATTCCCTTCCAGTTTTGAATCATGATAGTTTTAAATTTAATGTTCAGCAATCTGATAATGTTCATTTCTCTTTCAATCCAGCTGTTCCCTTTCTTCATGCCCCATACACAGAATTTCAAGGTACGCTCTGCTTTCTTGTGAAATACATCTCCACTAATCTTCTGACATTGCTTCTTGACTTCTTGTATGTACCCACAGTTCCAGAATACGTGCAACATTCCTGCCTCTTCCTGCTGACAACTCCAATATTTACTGTCCTCCTTTTTGCTATGCTTTGTAAATGTCATGGGGGTAAGATACAATCTATGCATTATTCTTAGGCTTTGATGTCGCATTCCCGGGACGTTTTGCATGTGCCTCACTGCTTGAATTGTCTTTTGTCCCTGGCAACTCCCTTCCATCCTTCCTTCCTTCCCCATTCGTCTTTCCTTTTTCTTCTCTGTCCTTGACCTTTCTTCCCATTATCAGTTCACAAGTCTGTTTGGTCCTTTGGCTCCCTAACCTCTCCCATTTCCTCCAGGGTGCCAGCCTTTCTCCTTTTGCCCCTTTTTCTGCCTGTTCCTTTCTCCTGTTTCCTTCGCTGTATTCATTTTCCAGGTCTGAGTACCAAGTATTACGACCATTGAGTCTCAGGTGTTCTGTAATTCTGTATTAACACCTACATTGTTTTATATCTTTCGCCATCATCATTTTCTCTTCATATCATGTCAGTGCATACATTGGGGTATGTGGGATCCTTAAGGCCCCCCTTCTCCTATTCATTCTCATTTTTGCCTTGCTTACTATTTTCAGCTTGCCTTTATTGCCCCAGTGCCTTATTTCTTGTTGCATTTGTAGTAGTTGTTTGTCCCTAGGATCTCTTTGCATGTTGTGGAGTAAGTGGGGATTATCGGTAGTAGTATCATCCTCTTCATCATTGATGCTATATAAGTCTCCTCCCCGCTCTGTATAGTATCCATTACCTTTTTTCAAACTCCCTCCAACTTTTTCTCTATTGCTTAACTTACCATTTTCTCAACATAGAGCCCTAAGTACATGGGCAACTCTGATTCTTTTATGTCACCTATTGCCCCTTTCCCCTTCCCTTTTCCTGATCATACCACCTCTGTCTTTTTCTTGTTGTATCTGAGTCTGGCTGCTTCCATAAACATACTGAATATCTCTCATGTAGCTCCAATTGCTGCAGCCCCATCCTCTGACATTAACAGACATGAACAGGTCAAGGAAAAGTGGGCACTCTTGTAAGGTTCCCCTCTCTATCCCTGCCTTCACAGATACTCCTGCATTTATCAGTATTTGAAATTTTGGGTCTCAATATATGGCCTGTACCCAATGTATGAGTTTTCCCCTACCTGTCTTTGCAGCAGTGTATTCCATAGGACTTCTCATGTCACCATATTAAAAAGGCCTTCTGCAGTTTCAAGCACACAATCACACTTTTCACTTACTGCTTTTGATCCTCTCTGTGCATAAATGCCAACTGGTCCCATCATTTTTTGGTACTTACGTATTATCGCAACCAGATTTCTAACTGATAATACCTAAGTATTAAGTTCTCATGGGGTGTTCAGGTGTTGAGAAAAGTATTTCACGGTATTGTGTCAATCGCAAACTGTATAAATATTTGCAATGTACCCATATTTTTAGCAAGTTGCCCTCCCTCCCGTTATTTTAAGTTTCCGCCACATTACATGCAGCACCATGTTGAGATGAATGTGTCTCAGTGTGACTTAATTGGCAAAGGTTCCCTTCACTTATAGCTGAAAGATAAATGTAAAAGGCAAAATTGGCATGTCCGTTTTCAGTTTGTGACATGTAGCGATAATATTCCCGGAGTAATGAATTAAACAGCCTGTTCCACAGAACTGCTGTCTTTCTTCCGACTGTGAATGTTTGCTCTAATATAAGGATTTCACACTTATGTGTCACTGCCATTCCATCTATACACACCTGAAAACTGTCCAACTTTTCACACAATGTCCAGCTTTGTGACAGATATTATCAGTATGGCCCTCATAAAATGTGTGACTGTGTACCAAGTCACCGGGATGATCGGAGGATGGAAGTCAGTAACTAATGAAATACATATGCCTTATGTGTAGTGGCAGTCAGGTTAATTTTGCATTCACTTACGGGGTAAAGGATGTTACTGGGAAGGAAGAATTTGGCCGTTATTCCTGTCCCTTTCACAGAGCCGAAGTGATACAAGTAATTTGGACTTCACACACCCCTTGCCAGTGCAGGATACATTAGATTCCCTGTAACATAAGGAATTAGAGCGACTTCACAATCTGGTTGCGATAATACGTAAGTACCCATTTTTTTTTTGCCTTCCTTCCCTTTGAGAAGCCATTTTGCCCAACTTATTTTTAACAATATTTCATCCAGTCCTCCTGCCAAAATAATAATAATAATTCAATGACTAATCTGCTCACTAGACAATAGTACAGTATGCTGCTTGGGAAAGATATGCCATTACTGCAACTACTTAAATGTATTAGTTGTATTTACTTAATTTTGTTTTATTTGTATTAGTTATTCATTTCTCCTGATTACTGCATATGTAAGTTTTGTTTATGTTATATTGCTGCACTGTTTTTTGTATATTGCCTACTATGTTATCTTTTTATGTTTGTATTGATGGAGCTTTTCTCCTCGGGTCTCCACTGAAAACGGGCCACTGGCTTAGATGAACTAACCCGGTTAACAAATGTCAAATAAAATGACAAATAAATAAATACAATACAATCTTTGCCAAAATAATGATATCTTCATTAATCAAAGAGATAGGTCTATAATTTCTGACGTCCTCCCTTTCTCACCTTCCTTTAGGTATCATGGTTATCCTGGTCCTTCTCAAACTTTCAGATATTTTTGTAGGTTCCTGCAGTCTCTTGTATTCTTCCTCTAGGACCTGCAACATTTTTCCTTTAGCCACCTAATTTTTGTAGAACTTTTTGGGAAATCCATCTGGCCCACCAGGTTTCCTCTCCCTCATCTTGTTTATCATTTTCCTTATCTCGTCCCTTATCATCTGTGCATTCAGTATGCACCTTTGATCATCCTCCAGCATATATCCCACTACATTCTTACCCTAGTTCTATTCTGAGACTTTCATCCTTTTTTTGTTTGTAAATCTCCTTGTAGTATTCCTTGAATCTTTCGCTGATTAGCTTTACCTCTTCCCCATCTCCTCCCCATATCCTCTGTACTTCTCTCTCTCTCTCTCTCTCTCTCATTCTGTCTACTTCTTCCTGTACATCTTGGTTAGCTGTTTCCTTTGTTCTTCCAGCAGTAATCACCAGTATTCCTTCCAATCCCATTACTGAATTTCTTGCTCTGTAATCATTTTGATCTTTAATTCCATTTTTGATTGCTTTGCCTTCGACTTTTCTTCGTTTAGCTTCCTTCTGTCCCAGCTCTAGTTCTCTCTCTAACTCCTCAGTCCCCATTCTTTCTCTCCTTTCCTTCTGCACTCATCAGTTTCTCCCGACAGGGCACTGATCCTATCCCACCAGCATTCTTTCAGTTTGTCCCTGTCTTTCATATTGTGTTGTATTGACTCCTTTATTAGTACTTGCAGCATTTCATTGTCTGCTCTTTCCTTATGATCTATAACTAGCTCACCTGTACACCTTTCTTGTTGTTTTCTGTCTCTGTATGCTTACTTTACATCTTACTGTTACATGATCCTATTATGTGTATCTTCAGCATTTGGGTGTTTTCCATTAGATTTCCTTCTGTAAGAACCTGCCTAACTCCCTTGCTTGTACCAAACTGTTTCTTGTGAAGGTGTATTGCCTCTCATCTGGATACCTTTCCCTCTTTATGTCCAACCACCCTCTATCTATCATTCCTTGGGCTAGTTCTTGCCTCATATTTTTGTTGTATTCCTTCCTTCCTTCCAGTCAAACTGTCTTCTTCCTGCTCTGTTGTGGCATTTTAGTCTCCCTCATAATCTCTAGTCCAGCTTTTCATGTCTGTGCCCTGTTGCTCAAAAAGTTCTTGAATCCTTCTTCATTCCTGTCTGGTGCATAAATATCCTTCCTATTGTCCAGTGTGCACCTTCTGCCCTTCATTGCCAGATATTCCATCTACCTACCCCACTTTTTATCACTTTCTCTGTGGTTGGCGGAAACCATCTATGAAATATACTTGCTATTCCCCTCTTTGCTTCCCATATCTTGCTGTCCATTTCTCCTTCTGTGTAGTTATAACACAGTACTTTCTTCCAATTTCTGACTTTTAGTTTGCTTCGTGTAATAGAACTATCTCCCCCATCCTACTTAACTTTTCCTATGTTTTCCTTCTTCTGATAAGATTTGACAAATCCCCTGACATTCCACATAAATAACTGTGTTTCCTTGATTTTGTTGTCCCCCTCTCCCTGATTTTCCAGTTGCTGCCGTCAAGCATAACAATTCCTTTGGGCCTATCTTCCGAGCTGAACATTTTGCTTTTTGGCAGATCCCTTGACTTGTACCTGTTCTCACAATTCCTGGAAATGCATGTGCATAGGTATGCCTGGACATAAGCATTTTAAGACTTTCTTTTATTCTGTTTCTGTGTCCATCACACTAATGCATTGCATGTCAACCCAGTACTGATGTGACAACCTTTTTATATTGCAGCATTCCCATTCAATGGTCTCCTGTGCCTGTATCTCACTGATCTGGTGCAACAGCTTCATTTGTGTGATTGTCCAACATTTTTTTTTATTTACAGATTTACAGCTCTTTATTATGCCCTGCTTTTCACTTGGTTTCATCCATATATTTCTTTTCATGATGCCAATTGTTACATAAGCAATTATTACTTATTTTTTTCTCAGATTGAATCATTAAACTTATGTTTACTACAGTTTTTCAATAAACAGTAATGAAAAATATCTCTTACCTTAGAACCTTGGCCCTATGTCCAACCCTTGAGTACATTAGCTATCATTGCCAGTGCAATTGTTTCAGTTCATCCATTTGTTTATAAAGTTTTGATGTTTTGTTCCCTTGGGTGTGTTTCACAAAGTACGGATCTATTTAATTTAACACATGCTTCTTGCACTCTTCACAGTCACCTGCATTTGAGTGTCCATTCCTTCCACTGACTCATTGCTTCTCTCTCTTTCTGTGTTCATTTTCAGTCCTTATTAGCCCTGCCTTCCATATCTTCAACTTTGCCATGCCATCCATCATGAATGCTTCTATCCAGCTTGTTTAAGCCTTCATCTGAATCAGTCGAACCATCTGATGCACAATTCTCCCATCTCTTTAGAGATCCCTCTTGTCTGTCTCTTCTTCTTTCTCTGTTTTTGTGTATAAATCTCCCGTAGAACAAGCTGTTCATTCTTCTTTCCCTTTAATATAGCTCTTTCGCTCATTTCTCCTCTACCTTCTTGTCTATTTTCTCATCTCCTTGTGGCTGTCTTTGTAATTTGTTTATTTCCTTCTCGTGTCTTTTACTTTCGTGTGACCCATCTGTACTTCCTGGTCTTTTCTTCTTCCATTGGAGGGGGGGGGGTCAGCATTTGACATTACTCTTTTTCCAGTGTCTCTGCATCACTTTTATTATGTAACACGCACACTGCCCACGACAAACTGGAAAAAACAAACACTAGAATGGCAAGCAGAGAAAAAGTCTAAGTTCTGTTTTAATACAAAATAATGAAGTGCTTTTCATTTGCTTCCAAAGCAAACTTCTTCAGATTAAAAAAGCACCATACAACAAAATGCATTTAAATACCAACAGGTAATACTCTTTACCTATCACCACAAACTTCCTCTCCATGGAAACTTTAAAGAAACACTCACACATTAAAACTGCTACTCACTACTACAGAATTACAATGTAAGAAGCAATAAACATCAAACGGTATTAACTTGCATAAACACTAAACCTATCTAGTGTATGCTGATTGATTAAAAATCTTATCGTTTTTGACATTCATCAAATTAAAATAACACATTCTACAGTTATATTTAGAACTGCTCAATACTTAAAAAATATTCTTATGAGTGAGACACACCAAAAGTAATGTAAAACATTTTCATCTTTGCAAACTTTTCAATTTCAAAATACAGCTGGTGGAAACAGCTTCATTTATACCAGGGAAATTATAAGCGCTCAATCTAATTTGCCACAGCAATTCTAATTCTTCTAACCGTAAGGGTAAAGGTCCACCCCTAATGTCTATAGCTACCTGGTCTATAGCCATAAATTTAAATTTATGGTATTTGTGTAACTGTATGTGTTTAGCTAATGCGTTGTCAATTTTGCCTTTAGATATTGCATACTGATGTTCATAGACCCTATCTCGGAGTCTCTGTTCCGTTTTTCCAATATAGAATGCAGCACAGCATTGGCATCTAGCTAAATACACTACGTTCCTAGAGTTACAGTTGAACCACTTTTTAAATTTAAATTGTACACCATTTATACAAAAATTATTGGTGACGTCAATATATTTACAAAAATTACAGGCTTCACATTTGCCCATACCTGTTATTTTGGGAACGGTTCTATGTTGTTGCTCTAGCAAGTCCTTTAAGTTTTTGCCTCTTCTAAGCACCACTTTGAGGCTGTCACCCAATTTTCTAAATAATACTGGGTTCATTCTAAACAGTTCCCAGTTTTTCTGAATAATCCTCAAAACAACTTGGCTGTCCACCATAAACATAGTGGTAAAGCCTAGGTGGAAATGTGATTTACTTTTTGACACCTCACTGTTAGTACTGTCCATAACTGCTGAATTACTCACATTGCCACTTTGCATTTGATTGTTAGCTGACTGTTTGAAACTGAGTATAGGGTTGTAAATCTTGTTAGATCTCTTGAATTTTACTTCTTCTATTAGTGAATCTAATAACGTTTCAGGGTACTTATGCCCCAGAAACATACTTTTCAAAAAATAGCATTCATCTAGAAGTTCATTCTCTTTGCTCACTATTCATGCAGCCCTTACCAGTTGGCCTTTAACCACCAACCGTTTCTGGTGGTGGGGGTGACAACTAGAGAAATGCAGGAAGGCGTTAGAGTACATACTCTTCCTGTGAATCTTAGCCTCAAAGCAAAGTCTTACCAAAATGGTTACAGACCTGGACACCAGTATTAAAATGGACTTAGAATTTGTACGGTACAAATTTGAGTATAGTCACATCTTTACAAGTATAGATGAATATATGCTTTGGAAGCAAACGAAAAGCGCTTCATTATTTTGTATTAAAACAGAACTTAGACTTTTTCTCTGCTTGCTGTTCTAGTGTTCACTTTTATTATGTCTAGGATTGCTGTCACAGTCCATGTCTGCTAGACAATTTACATTTTTACTGCCTAGTTTCTTTAGCTGCCGGTGATACCGTTGCTTAAACTTTTGAACAGCCTCTATATTATGATAGATTCCCCTCCCTGCTTTACATCCAGAATTGCAGAATATTTCAACCATGCAGCTGTTCCTTTCATTCTTAGTTCATTTAGTACCTTCGGCATATTTTTCTTCTCTTATTAAGTGTTTCTACGTAATCTTCAATCAGCTATATGAACATCCCTGCAAATAGGATGACATTAAGTCTTCATTTTTACAGCAAAGGAATAGAAACATTCCACTTTCCTCCTCTGTTTATCCCGTCTACTAGTATTTCTTGATTTTCTGGTATCAGAAATCTCTCATGAAATAGCTTCATTACAAATTGCTCTAGTTCACTGTTGCTCACTCTGTCTTGTATTCAAAATAAGCTGATGTTACTCCTTCTTGAGTGATTTTCAAGATCAACCATCTTTTCTCACAGTCTTTTTATGTTGTTAGTTCCTGTATTATTTGAATCTCCATCTGCAGTGCAGCTTTAATTACTGCTCTAGTTCCTTCCAGAACATGCAGCTTTCATTATAGCTTTTTTCTTTTGTTTATTGCTGTTGTATTATTTGTTTCAAGGAGTTCATGTCCCACCCCACTGTGATTACCTTTTCAAGTAAAATGCAAAATTGCTTATTTGCAACTTAAAAAACAAGCATCTGTTCATCCTTTTGCTTCTGCTGAATCACCTTCTGGTATGGATTTCACCCTAGGAACATTATTATTATTCAAATTTTTGTAGGCATTGTCTAGAGCTTTGGGCTTAGGCAGACACCTTGGTTGGGCTGTTGAACCATACTCTCTCCAAAGGTCACTTTTTAAATGCAAACACATTTGCAGTATGCTTGGTGCTCCTTGAAATGTTACTCTAGGTCAAAGGATGACATACCTCATTTGCTCACCACCTTCCCTTCAGAGCTATTTGGCTGTGGAAACAGGAAACTACTTTCAAAATTAATATTCCACAAACAAAAGACTATGTAAAGGCTTTTTGTAAGCTGAGGTGCTAGGAGAATTTATTTTATGTGAATAAAACAGACCACTGGACTTTTTATGAGATTTGGATTCCTGGATTTTTGGTTGTAGAATATTAATATTTTCCTGCTTGGTGGTTTGATAGATAGTTTCAAAATTAAATCCAAACAGGAAACTGAACCTGAGTCTCGTCCACAGATACTGACACTCAGGTTCAGTTTTTGCCTTAATTTTGAAGAGTACGTAGCAATGTAAAGCTCCTGGACATTAGCTGAAGCAGAGAACTATTTACCTATGAGACTGAGTTGAAGCAGAGAATTATTTACCTATGAGACTGAGTAACTATTATTTGAACTTACAAGTCAAAGTCAAATAGAAATCAATAAAATCTTTAGCTTCAGGTAACCAGATGTTCTTCTATATGCCATCTTTTGTTTGAAATAATTTTCTTTTGTATCGTGATGCTGCTTGTATATTTAATTTTATAAAATACATTGAATAGTTATATTTATTTCAACTAAAGAGTTCCGTCAGTTTAATTTCAAAAGCTTGTGTGTGGTGATTTTATTCATTTTTATAATTACATATATTTAGACTTGGTGACATCTCAGTGGTTGGTATCTGTTAAAAAGTGTTTAAAGCTATTGCAACCATACAGATATATAATGTCTGGCTTATTTTAATGGTAAATAGTAATTGCATCCTTGTTGTGCCAGACGTGTCTGGCTAGTGGTATCATATTATCATGAAGGCAGAGAATGGGATGTTGGTAGTAGAGAAATATCATTAGCCCATCCCGAAAAAAAGTGTGTGTGTGTGTGTGTGTGTGTGTGTGTGTGTGTGTGTGTGTGTGTGTGTCTTTGCCTGTTTTATTTGTTTCTGGTAAGAAAGATAAAGCTGGAAGACATGAAGACACTGAGCTAGTTACAAAGTAGGTAGGATCTTGTGGAACCTGTGATTGTAATTTGGCTATGCAGCTGGTTAGTGTAAAGATTATTTGAGTGTGACAGGTGCTGGCTATTGGCTATTACCCAAGGTAGCAGTGCAGATTTATCATATTCTTTAAAGGCCAAAGATCCCCTGCACAATATTTGCCTGCAACATTACAGATGATGACACTGTAGTCCTTATCCATGACATAAATTGGTGGCTGTAGCTGGGATTATGTATCCATGTCCTCATAGAGTCAGTGATGAAAATGACAAATGAAAACCTTGTAGTTATGGGTTGAGAACTGTGATACCAATGGTTTCAAAGCAAGACTTTAGGAATAAAAAGAAGGGAAGTAAGGAAAGGACGCAAAGGGAGAGACAACAAAACAGTCTTGCTGAATAGTTAATCACATCTCAGATGTACACACTCCAAATGCCATGCATTGTAAGTGTCATTGTTTAAAATCAGATTTATTTAATGATGACTTACTTTCATAACTGTTGCTAAAACAAAAGAAGAAAAAGACATAACTTCCTTTTAGCATTAGTGATAAAGACCTGTGACATGTCCATATAATTTCCATATATCTTTTGTAGTTTACTAAAGAGTGTCCTAAGCATAAAATCAACATTTTGAAATAACATGAAACATGTTATCTGACTGGGCCATTAAACACAGACTATCTGTATTTAATTCTGAGAGCTTTTCATACCTAGGATTTTGAGAACTTGTCTTAAACACTGTATATTTGTTTTTCATATAAATTCGTCTGAACTTCACATTTCCTTTAACATCACCATATTCCATCAAACTTATCTATGCTAATTGCTTTGTATAACTCTGTGATATGGATGTGAACATTAATAGTGTAAATTCCACTCAAATTCAAAAATGGAATTTGAAACAGAATTTCAAGGCAACTTTACAGAAGTGGTGAATACAAGGGATTTTATCCTCTCTTCATCCTTCTATGAAGATAATCGACTTGGTTGCTGATGCATCTTAGGGAAATGGAGAATGTTCCTCATCGACCAAGACTACAGCTTTTAATTTTCACTCACACTTGTGCAGACTGGATAAGAAGTTGTTGACTGCAACTGAGCTGAAAATATAAGTATCTTGATTTTTTTGATTATTTTTACAGATTACTGTTTTTAAAATTTAATATATATATATATATAGCACTTTGTCTATTCTGTATCTTTACTAATCCTTATCTGTTTAAAAACTTTCATTTGTGTCTCTAGTGCTTGCTGGCTGTAGGCTATTGTTTTAACTGAAGCATTTCCTCTGTGTAATTATCTTTTGGCTAGTGGGGGCTGGTTCTTTTGTGTTCTGAAAAGCTGTTTTGGTATTTAAGCCCTAACTTTGATAGGGTTTCTGTCTTTACACACAGTGCAGACTGGATAAGAAGTTGTTGACTGCAACTGAGCTGAAAATATAAGTATCTTGATTTTTTTGATTATTTTTACAGATTACTGTTTTTAAAATTTAATATATATATATATAGCACTTTGTCTATTCTGTATCTTTACAAATCCTTATCTGTTTAAAAACTTTCATTTGTGTCTCTAGTGCTTGCTGGCTGTAGGCTAGGTGGCTTTGCAGTTGCGCGCCCCTACTGTGACACTCCTCCCAGTCTAGTGTCATTAGCTCATTCTGCCTAATACAGAGAGAACATTTGATAAGGCCTTCTGTTCCTCCTTTTTCCCTTTCAAAAAGTAAAACAAAACTTTTTTTTTTTTCTTTCGCCTGAACCTCCTTGTGTTCTGACTGTGCTTCTCAAACATTTTGGAATTATACAGTATATTTCAGAGCATTTATTATAACTGTAATAGCCTTAATATTGCTACAACTCAAGTGCTCTAGGTTGCACTGCATCTGAAGTGTTTGTGTGTTTTAGCTGCTTTTCTGTATATATAGACTTTTCTGTTTCTTTTACTAAATAAGCTCTGTAAAGTTGTTTTATTGCATTTCTGCCTGTATTTCTGAGTTTTTTTTGCACTTTTAAAGTTTGTTTTTGCTTAGTTTAATTGGTAGGCTACACACTCAAGTGCGCTAGCCAAATTAAAGCATTTACTGTGTTTCTGTACCTAATTTCTGCTACTTTGTAAAAAAAAAAAAAAAAAAAAAATTCCTTGTTTCCCGCCTTTACTGAACTAGAATAGTCCAGTCTTCAGGTATTGCTGATCTCTGGGCTGTGTCATAGTTCCTGTGTTGCCCATATCCTTATTTGGATAGGAGGAAGCTTCTTTGTTCACCAGTGAGAGTGGGGAGCTCTGAGCAGCCTATCTGTCCCTTGAGGAGTGGTTCCAGCCCAGTGACCTGTAGCTTATGGGCCGTTTTGGGCCATTTCCTATCTCTTTCTAACCCCCTGCTTTAAAGCCAGCTTTAGCGCACTTTTGCGCTTGTAATTTAAAGTTTGTCCTGTTTTTTGCATTTACCTGTTGAGGCTACACACTCAAGTACGCTAGCCTGTGTCACATATTTACTGCATTTTTCTGCTATTTGTTGAAAAAAAGAAAAACAAAAAAAAAAAATATTATCCTTGTTTCCCATCTTTCCTAACCTAGAGTAGTCCAAATTCAGGCTTTGCTGTATTCTGGACTTTTGGAAAGTTCCTGTGTTGCCATTTCCTTTCTTGGATTAAGGGAGGCTTCTTTGTCTATCTACTGGCCATTTTGGGCCAATTTCTAGCTCTTTCAAATCCCCCTGTATAAAACCCGCTTTGGCAAGGTTTTTGCGCTTGTTACTACTCAGCCAAGCTCCTCGTGGTCCTGCAGAGTGGTGCTAGCAGCAGAGAGGCTAAAAGAGCGACTGCTAACCTGATAAGTGTTTTTTCCTGTTACTACCTGGGTGACTGTCCGATCTAGCTAAACTGCAAATATTTCTGCTTCTTGAACTGTTTTAAACTGCTTAAAGTTGTTTTTGCACCTGCACTTTTTAAGTTTGTCCTGTTTGTTGCATTTACCTGTTGAGGCTACACACTCAAGTGTGCTAGCCTGTGTTACATATTTACTGCATTTTCCTGCTATTTGTTGAAAAAAAGAAAAACAAAAAAAAAAAAAAACAAACAAAAAAAAAAAAATTATCCTTGTTTCCCGTCTTTCCTGACCTAGAGTAGTCCAAATACAGGCTTTGCTGTATTCTGGACTTTGGAAAGTTCCTGTGTTGTCCATTTCCTTTCTTGGATAGAGGGAGGTTTCTTTGTTCACCAGTGGCAGTGGGGAACTTAGAGCAGCCTATCTATCCCTGGAGGAGTGTTCCCAGCACAAGAATCTGGTAGTCTATTGGCCATTTTGGGCCAATTTCTAGCTCTTTCAAATCCCCCTGTATAAAACCCGCTTTGGCGAGGTTTTTGCACTTGTTACTACTCAGCCAAGCTCCTCGTGGTCCTGCAGAGTGGTGCTAGCAGCAGAGAGGCTAAAAGAGCGACTGCTAACCTGATAAAAGTGTTTTTCCTGCTACTACCTGGGCGACTGTCCGATCTAGCTAAACTGCAAATATTTCTGCTTCTTGAACTGTTTTAAACTGTCTAAAGTTGTTTTTGCACCTGCACTTTTAAAGTTTGTCCTGTTTGTTGCATTTACTTGTTGAGGCTACACACTCAAGTGCGCTAGCCTGTGTTACATATTTATTGCAATTTCCTGCTGTTTGTTACAAAAAAGAAAAAAAAAGTTATCCTTGTTTCCCATCTTTCCTGACCTAGAGTAGTCCAAATACAGGCTTTGCTGTATTCTGGACTTTTGGAAAGTTCCTGTGTTGCCATTTCCTTTCTTGGATAGAGGGAGGCTTCTTTGTTCACCAGTGGCAGTGGGGAGCTTGGAGCAGGCTATCTGTCCCTGGAGGAGTGTTCCCAGCACAGGAATCTGGTAGTCTGTTGGCTGTTTTGGGCCAATTTCTAGCTCTTTCAAGTCCGCCTATATAAAACCCGCTGTAGCGCGGCTTTGCGTGATTTTGTGCATAGCGCTTCATCAAGCAGCGCCGCTTATTTGGGTTTGAGCCTTGAACTGCTCTAGTTCTCATAATAAACACCCTATTCCTATGCTAAAGCCTAGCACTTGCTCACTAAAGCAATTATATAAGTCAGCACTAAAAAATTAAAAGCACTACACCCTCACAAACTCCCTTGAGTAACTTGTTCCCCATTGGCCCTTTTTTCAATTATAAAGGAATTCCCAATACTATTCTAGCATGTCCAAAGGTCAGTTGTCAATCTCCTCTCCGGTCCAGCTGGTGAACCTGGGAATCTTGAGGCAATGTTACAACTGCCTAATGTACACAGACAACCCTTTCCTCCTCCCAACAAATTCCAACACATGTGAGAGATGCAACCATATAGCCAAACTGGAGGCTAAGCTCTCTCAACTCAGTACTGGCGTAACCAGTCAGGAGGAGAAGGAAACCACACTCACTACAATTCCAGTCTCACATAGACCTACCACGACAGCAAACCAAACACATAAACACACAAAAACATACTTGGAGGCTCTAAATAAAAATCTGCCTAAGCAGCAGAGACCTCCAAAGCAGACACCCAAGCAACCGCTACCCCAAAACAAAACACATGCAACACATAGCTCACAAAGCCAGTGTGCCGAACAGTCACAGCCCTTAAGGCTAAACAACACACCTGATACACTTGTAATAGGTGACTCTATCATCAGGCACACTGACGTCCCGCTCACCAGGCTGAACAAGGAGAAGGTCATGGTGAGCTGCCTATTGGGTGCTAGGATCCGCCACATAACACAAGCACTCAGGTCACTCCAAGGCAAGTACAGATATGACTCAGTCATTGTCCATGCTGGTGTGAATGACCTGAGACGTACCTCCCTGGACTACATGAAAAGAGACATAGAGGAGCTCTCTGGGCATGTAGCACAGGCCGGTATGACCCTGACCTTGAGTAGCATCTTACCCTCACCAAGAATGATGCCACAGTATGAAGACAAAATTATCAATTTCAACAATTGGCTTAAGTATTGGTGTCATTCAAAGGGGATCCAATGCCTGTCAGCCTGGGATGACATGCTCGACAAGCCACGATGCTTCGCTAGGGACGGCTTGCACCTGTCACTCCTGGGCTTTTGGATATTGGCAAAGGCTCTTGCTACCCCCATAGTGCCTTTTTTAGGCAAGGCTCAAAAGACAAACCCACCTCCATAGGTATCACAAGGGATAAGAAACTAAGAGTAATGCTACTCAACGCCAGAAGTCTAAACCTCAAGATGCACGCACTCGAAACTCTCCTTAGCATGGAGAACATCGATATCTGTGCAGTAACAGAAACCTGGTTCAAGGCTCTCGAGAGCACCCCAGCACTACCAGGTTATACCTCATACCGTGCTTTTCGGCCCCAAAACTTGGACCGAACCACAAAAGGAGGGGGAGTATCAATATTCGTCAAAGATACCCACACCTCCAGGTTGGTGGCACAGCACGAAGCATCAGAGACTATCCATGTGCAACTAACAGTGGGTAAAACTGCCTTCCAGTTTATAGCCTGCTACAGACCACCCTCCCAAATCCAGGAACCCCACTCGGCCTTCCTGAGAACACTGGAAAATATGAAGGTCTCTCCAAACACCATTATATTGGGTGACTTCAACTACCCAACCATAGACTGGGAGCATTACTCTAGCTCCAACACCCTAGCCCAAAGGTTCCTAGAATTTATAAACTCAAATGCTATGGAACAACTTGTTACCACTCCCACAAGAGGGGAAAACATACTGGACCTGATCATCACCAACATGGGGACTCTATGCTCCAGACCAGAAGTGTATCCCTCACTGGTAAGATCAGACCATAAACTAATCTCACTGGATATTCACATCCCGACCCCACCCCATGCCCAGAAAACCACAGTGAAAAACTTCTCTAAAGCAAATTTCACACTCCTCAAAACCGAGGTGGAATCCTTCAAAGCCCCCGGGCCTCTGGATAATACGGCCCAGACCACAAAATCCTTTATAAACGCATTCTATGAACACCTTCAGGAATGCATGGATCATGCAATCCCAAATAAAACCAAGAGCCAATTCTCCAAAGGCCGACGTCCTGTCTGGTGGACCCCAGCCATAAACAAACTATACAATAGAAGGAGGAAGCTACTACATGACAGAGCAAAATCCCAAAAAGGGAAGGCATCTCTGATCAGTATTAGCAAAAAACTACGGGCACTCATAAAATCGTCTCAGGCCAGCTTCGAGAGAAAAATTGCACAGGACACTAAGGATAATCACAAGGCTTTCTTTAGTTATATTAGGAACCTGGGTGGGAATTTCCAGATATGCTCAGAATTAGTCCAAAATGACAAAAAATACACCAAACCCACAGACATTGCCAACATCCTAGCTGACAGGTTCAGCGCAAACTTCTCCCCCCCCCCCCCCACCAAAAGGGCTAATATCTATCCCAGCAGAGTGCTGCTCCCCTGACATCTCAGATGCTCAGGTAAGAGCTGCCCTCTCCAAAGCAAGAAACACAGCATCAATGGGACCAGACGGTGTCCCGGCTGCGCCCTACATGAACTCCAAGAAGAGCTAAACCCAAACCTAAAACTACTGTTCAATCTCAGCCTTACTACAGGATATGTACCCAAAGAGTGGCGTACAGCAACAGTGGTCCCTCTCCACAAAGGTGGTGCCTCAACGGATCCTGGAAACTATCGCCCATAAGTCTCACTAGCTTGGTCTGCAAAGCTATGGAAAGGATCATCATGGACCTTATAAATAAAGATATTGGGGACCTACAGACACTGGATCCTACCCAGTTCGGCTTTGTTAAGGGCAGATCCTGCCTCTTAAACCTGGTCAATTTCTTTGAAACAGTCATCAAGGCCATTGACAAGGGGAAGGTGGTCCACACAGCCTACCTGGACCTCGCAAAAGCCTTCGATACAATACCCCACTCGGGCATTATAGATAAGCTCACCAGCTTAAATATAAACCCCTATGTCACTAGATGGGTTGCAAACTGGCTCAAGGACAGAACACACATGGTTAGAATAGCTGGAGCCATGTCAGACTCCAAACCAGTTACAAGTGGCGTCCCACAAGCCTCAGTCTTAGGACCTCTCTTGTTCGGTATATATTTCTCGGAGGTACAGGCCAACATGGAAGGACTGTGGCTGACCAAGTTCGCAGATGACTGCAAACTGGGCACCATAATAGACTCTCCAGCTGACACAAGCATCCTCCAAAAGGGCCTCATAGAAACAGACAACTGGTGCCAGAGCCATGGCCTCAAGCTAAACGCCAAAAAGTGTATAGTCATCCCCTTTGGCAAAAACAAAGTGCCCACAAATTACCACATAGGTGGTAATCCATTAAGTACAGAAGAAGTAATTAGGGACCTGGGGACCCAAGTTGATAGCAATCTCTCATTTGACAACCACGTGGCCAAAGTGGTTAGAAAAACATTTTATATAGCCCACCTAATCATGAAGGGATTCACATCTAGATCAGGGGAGGTCATCGTGCCTCTTTACTCATCCCTCATCAGGCCCATAATTGAGTAGAATGCCCCTTTTGGGATGTACCTTACCAGACACCTGCAGCAACTGGAAAGACCCCAAAAGTACATCACCAAGAGGATCAAGGGGCTCAAACAGATGCCGTATGCTGCCCGGTTAAAGAAACTCCAGCTCTACTCAGTGGCATACCGCCTGCTCAGAGGCGATCTGTGCCTGACTTATAAAGCCATGTCCAACCCGGAATTAATGGACATGCTGCACCTCAGAAAATCCAAATCCCATCGAGCCACGGCTCGAGGGACTTAAACCTCAGCACTGAAATAAATAGGACATGCTGGAGGGACAGATTCATAACCCAGAGGCTCCCTTCACTATGGAATAAAATCCCAGTCTAGGTTAGGCAGAGTCCCTCATTGACTCTCTTCAAGAGGAATCTTGATGAGTGGATGGGAGATCGTAGGTTTACCCCGGGTATCACTTCTGTGTCACTGTTAGACAGAAGCGCAGTATACTAACCTCGAAAAAGGGCATAGCAAAATTAATTTAAAATGGGTGGCGAAAGCCATACACACTCTGGCTAGGCTTATAAATGCCCTAGGGCAGATAGCCTAGTATGAACCTATGAACCTATCAACCTATGAACACTTGCAATATTCATAATCATTGTATACAATTCTTAGCATAGGTAGAGGAATATCTTCCATATTCTAAACAGATGCATCTAATTCATACCTGTACTAATAAATCACAAATTTTATAATTCCATATATACAAGAGAACTGGTTAAACTCATTTGTAAATCACTTAAGAATTTCTCAGTGACTTGCTTTACCCAAGATACTGCAGATTTTCTGATTAAGCTAAATCATTTTTTATTCTTGCATTTTGAGTCATTTTAGTAGCATTAAGGCGTGAGCACCTTAATCAGAAGTCTGTTTTATTGTTCAGTGTTTAACATTCCTGTCTAAAGAGCAAATGAACATGGAAGTTGAAAACTTGTCTTTATACTTGCATACAATCAATGCCTATCTCCTTAAATTCAGAAATGCCTGCATGTTTCTATATTATATACTATTTGTGAGGTAACATTTGACTGGTTAACTGTGGCCTGTGATGCTAACAGATTTAATATCTATTGAATTTAAGGAAAGACTGAATTTCTGTACAGCAGAGCATTATGTTGTCTATTACTAATATGCAGTTAACGTTTAAATAAATGCATTCATAGCAACACAGTGGTGATGACATTCTTATAAAACAATACATTTGCTTCTTGAAATTCTTTTGCCAAGGCTCCTCAGACTTTTTACCCACTAATGAAGAATCCATTAACCAACAGTATAATTTACTGGTATGGCATCTTAATAAAATAAAACATAATAAAAAAGTAACAGACAGCAAACTGACTTGACATGCTCTCTACTGATGTTAATTTTCTCCATATATAAGCCATTGCCATTAAACATACTTTTAGTGAAGTTTCTTCACAGAAAATTCTAAAGATTCTTTCCATTAGATGGGATATACTTTTTCTTAATACAATATGCCAAGGAACACGATTAAGTAGCACTATATGAAAGGTGAAAGATCGGTAAAGAGACAATATCGTTGTAAGTTGTGTATACCTGTATATACATGCATACGTACAGGTTATCTTCAGGTTATATATCAGTTCATCTAAACATTAATAGTCAGAAAAAAATGATCTAATAGCAGTTTACCTATTGATAGTCTCTTCTACATACTATGGTTTACAACTCTGATAATAACAAAAGCTTATGATTTTGTGATCACTAATATTACTTTTCTTATACATTAATAAGTCCTATAATAGTTTGTTTTTTCATAGTTTGTTGGTGGTCACATTCAAAGTTTTTTCCCTTTCTACTGTAGTGCAACCATTGAGTTGTTATATATAATTTATAGGGATGGGGACAAAGCTCCCATATGGGAAATGCAGGGGGGCTTATCCCCTGCATAAAACATTTGCTTTTTTCAGATTTTTTTATCTTTTTTGAGTTATGATGGGTTTAGTTGAAGTGTGTATTGGTGTTGCTTCAATTATTTGTGTTTAGATATTTTGCATTTAGAACAAGTGACATAGATTATGTGTCTGTGTTTGTTTATGTGTGTTTATGTGTATATCTGTATATATATATATATATATATATATATATATATATATATATATATATATATATATGGGTCTACTTCTCATCACCTAAAGTACACTTTATCAATCACCAAAAAGCCAACTCCACTATAGCGAAAGTGCAGTTCAACGAAAACTCACCTTTGTGAACCACACTTTAAAGAATGATGTTCAGCAGTTCTGGGATCGTTTAGCAGAAGAGGTGTGGTGCTTTTTCCTTACTATTGAAATGTGTAAGAGGAGTAGAACCTATACTTTAGTTGGAACTTGATGATATGGAACACTGTACAAGTGAGGATAAGGAAATATACCATTTTTCCCACTGTAGTGCAATCTCAGAGTTAGTATATATAAGTAGTAAGGGTGAGGGGGGTTTCAAAAATGTGTTTGCAGTGCATATTTTCATATTTTGCATGTTAGTTAAATGTGGTTTGCAAAGGTGAGTTTTCATAGAACTGCACTTTCACTATCAGCTTTTTGGTGTTCAATAAAGTGCATTTTCTGTGACAAGAAGTATATATATATATATATATATATATATATATATATATATATATATATATACACACACACATACATACACATGGATGTTTGTGTGTGTGTGTGTGTGTGTGTGTGTGTGTGTGTGTATTTCTGTGTTTGTGTATGTATGTATGTATGTATATGTATGTATATGTATATATATATATATATATATATATATATATATATATATATATATATATATATATCTATCTATGGGTCTAGGACTCTTGCACGAATGCACTTTTCACCGAATTGCTAATGGGCGGGCATACTTACATGAAAATGCTTTTCACTGAAGCAGCATTTTCGAGTAAATATGCCTGTTGTGCCAGTTGTACTACAGTGCGAATAAGGGAAAATTCCCTTTTCCCCACTGTAGTGCAATCTCGGAGTGAGAATATTAAAGTAAGGGGGTGTGGGGGGCAGCCCCCCACATGGGGGGTGCAAGGGAGCTTGCCTCCTGCTTAAAAGTAGATTTAATGTTTTTTAACATTTTAGCAAAGCTTTTGGTGAAAGCGCTTTCGTTAAAGTGTGTTGGGTGATAGTGGATTCAGACTGTTGAAGTTTCGTTCAACAGTCCTAGATCCATATATATATATATATATATATATATATATATACACATAGGTATGTGTGTATGTGGTTGTGTATCATTTTGTTAAAGATAGCTTTGATTGTAAAAAAAAAAAACAGATACTTTTGACTGAACATATGACTGCCTGAAAAGCTATTTCATTGAAAATATTCTACTAACCCTTTCCACTCCACTAACTTCCATCCCATCTCCAGCCTTACCATACTTGGTAAAATCCTTGAAAAATTAGTTTATAATCAGCTCACCCATTACATTTTCCAGTATCATCTATTGCCCTCAAAAATGTCATGGCTTTTGGGGTGGTAGGAGCACTTCTTCTGCATTCTGGACACTTGCCAATAACATCCTTCTGCTATGGACAAATGCCTCCCCACTGGAGCCATCTTTATTGGCCTCTCCAGAGCTTCCACTCTGGTTGACCATAACATTCTTTAGATCACCTAACTGAAATTGGAATTAGCCCAGATACAACTCCTTGGTTTAAAAATTATTGTTCCAGTTGGTACTTCTCTGTTCAGCCTTAGAACACCTTCTCTGCTTCTCCCCCCCTCTCCTTAAAGGAGTCCCTCAAGACTTCATTATGTCTCTTCTTCTATTTTTCCATTTTCATTAATTAACTGTCACTTGACCTCCCTCACCTCTCTGTCTTACTTTATGCGGATGACATAACTAACTTCATTCATACCTGACCTCCTTCGTCATGCAACAACTACAAGCAGACTTCCTTTTTCCTCTCAAATGGCTTAATAACAAAAGGATAATGCTTAACACTTCCAAAACTAAATTGATGCGTTTTGGTTTGTTTGTTTGTGTCTTTCCGGTTAGAGGTCGCCACAGTGGAAACTCCGGTCTGCTAATGATTGGCAGTTGATTTTTAAGTACCGGCTTGCCAGGCCTGATGCACAACCTTCAACGAAGGTACACTTATTCATGCATGTCTCCACCCAGAAGACGCTCTAGCTGAGAATCGAACTGGACAGCATCTTACTGTGAGGCGACAACACTACCGCAGCACTACCGGTATGCCCTGTATATAGCAGGACAAACTCTCAGTTACTTCTTATCCATGACCATTTTGACAACCACATTGATCAAGTTATGCCCTTCAAATATCATGGTATGCGGCTTGCTCCCACTCTAAACTTTCACTGTCATCTAATACAAATGTGGAAGAAAATTAATTCCCTCCTATTTTGGTCCTATAAAATTTCCCACCTTTCTTTCCAGATCAACCAGCAATGCAATCTTATAGCACACCTTGAATATGGAACTCCACTGCTTGCAGGAGCAGACTGCAACAAAAAGTCGTCCAAGATTCATGATTCTCCTGCTTGTTTGTTGGTTTGATATGCTGTAGTCAGATGCAGTTTAAGTTTATCTACTTGCTGATTTAGATGTGCTTCAATTGCCAGTTAAGTATACAACTGCTTATTATGCATTTGGCAGAGTTTTAGGTTTTACTGCTTGCTGGTCTGAAGCATTGCATTCAGTACACTTTTAAATTTGTCTATGTGCTAATTTAAGGATTCTTGTTCATTTTATATGTTTGTCAGATATCACTGAATATTAGAGAAAGGGGGATTTTTCCCTTTGCTATAGTATTGTACAACCACATATACAAAGTTATTTTGTATATTTACTGGATTAAAATGCTTAATAAAGAAATGCTACATTAAGACAGTAGCTGAAGTAATACCAGATATTCATGTACTGAGGAGGGTACCTATAATGTTTTGAAGCGGAAGTATGCAGGAACTGAAGCATATGAAAGACTTAAAGTAATTCATATGCATGTTGAACTGACTGGGTCAGTGGGATGGCTACAGTAATGAAGAAAAAACTACATTAGAGTATGTAAAGATCCCCAAGACTTCAACAGATTGCTCAAAAGGGAGCACTGTATAATTCAAGCTACTGAAGAGGTTGCTCCTAAAGCACCTAACGCTATTTTCTTTGCACTGTTTTAAACAAGGTTTTTGGAAAATTGAACTAGATAAAGATAGTTCCAGGCACTGTACTTCTAATACCATTTGGGTAAATATAGTTTCTTTAAATTGCTTTTTGGTACATATTCAACCACAGACATTTTCCAGAAAAGTGTAACTAAAATGATTCAACGTTAGGAATCTGTGTTTAATGTAACAGATGATCTTTTAGTGGGGGGAGCTATAAATCAGGAACATTATACGGGTCTATATTAGAACACCGAACATTCAAAATGTCGAGTGTTCTAATATCGAACCCTATGAATCGAAAATTTAAAACATAGAACATTCAGAACAGCAAATTTTTTCCTAGGGAAACATTTTCTGTTCCAAAACACATACACACAACACAAGCACATCAAACAAACAGCAATCCACACACATACACCTAAACACTTACACCTAACCCTACACTAAACTATACATACACAACTATCTATCCACTTACTTAACCCAAACCCTAACTCTAAGGTCTGTCACTATCGCACAGTCACCTCACCCGCGCCCTAACCCTAACTCACCTACACCACCCTAACCGTCACGTCCACACAATCGCACACTTACCTGACCTGCGCCCTAATCCTAACTCACCTAATCTGCCCTAACCATCACGTCCACACAATCGCACACTTACCTGAACCCAGCCCATAATTTTCCACCACAGCACTGAAAATACTGAAGCAACAGAAATGGACAACCAAATTCTTTCCTTAGGAAAAAATTTGTTTTTCTGTTTCTTCGATATTTTCAGGTCGATATTAGAACACTCAAAATTTTGAACGTTCGGTGTTCTAATATAGACCCACATTATACTAGGGTTTTAAGTTGCTTCACAAGTTGGCAAAACAGTTTGTAGCTAAACAGAAACAGGTGTCAAATCTATATGACTAATCTTAACTGCATGGGATACGATTTTATTATGGAAGGCCTAAAACTGGGTTTAGATAATGCCAATGCTATTGTTAACATACAGAAATTACATGGCAAATCCTTGGAATAGTTAAATACCTCTTAACATTCATAGCCAACTTATTAGACAACATAGTGGCACTCAGGAAACTATTAGAACATGATGTTGTTTGGTCTTGGGCACAGGAACCGGACAAAACTTTCAAAGGGTTAAGAAAAAGCCTTTTTAGAAAGGAGCCTGCTTTTTTCTTATCCTGTAATACTTCTAGTAGATGCTAGTCAGCAAGGGCTTGGTAGAGTGTTACTGCAGAAGATACACAAATATCATACAACTATACCCATACAGCAGGTCTAACAGAAACACAGATCTACTACGTGCAGGTGGCTAAAAGATATTAAGAAGCTTCATAAATTCCATGATTATATTTATGGCATATTTGTAATCGATTATTTTGCATTAAAAGCATTTTATCTCTCCACAAAGCTTAAGCAAAACTGCAGAAAATATTATTACATTTGTGGAAGTGTGACTTGCAATTTAAGCATAAATGTGGCAAAATGAAGCATGTAGCAGAATCACTTAGTAGAGTTTATCTATTTAAATGAAAAGAGGATTTACTAGAGAAGGATTTGGAAATCTTTGGCCTAAATTCACAGCTATGTTTGCAACCCATTCAAGTACAGAAGTTATGGAAAATAAGGAAAGGTAACAGAGAAGACAGAGAAGTGTGACTGGTAAGATATAATATTATTAATGGCTGGTGGGGTCAAATAAAATCAGAACATCTAGACATCAGAAAGTATTTTCTTGGCCAAATTTAGCTTTTTTGTATATAAGACATAATATTCAAGGGGATAATGTAATAATTCCAGATCAATTTGAACTGTCAGTACTTCATAAATTTCATGAATCACACTTAAAAATGACTAAATGCAAAGAAAGAGTTTATAATATGCTCCATTGGCCAAACAAATCAGAAGAGATAGAAAAACTGATTCATAAATATGGCATATGCAATGCTTCACATAAGCAGAATCAAAATTAGCAACTGAAACCACATGAAATATAGAGTCTTTGGTAGATGTACATTGGATTTCACTTATTTCACTACAAAAATACCTATTTTATCCTGTATGTTGACTGTTATCCCAAGCATCTTGAAGGTAAAAAGTATAAAGGGCACACAGACAAATACATTTTTACTTTTTAGTTCAGTTGTTGGTTGATATATTTTGCAGACAGCTTAATGGTTATGGATATCAGCTGGGTTTAAAGACCCTGTGTTTCTAAAGTATAGCCAAACAGTCCACTTATGCTGTGCTTATGAGGTCATAAGAAGGCCGAAACGTGCATGTCCACAGCTAGTGGCATTTGTCTTTGTTGGGCTGAACTGGTCATATAAGACTTAAAAAGACAAAAGTAAAAAGTCATGGACATTCAGAAGCTATATAGCTGAAACATTTAATGTCCTTAAGGGGTCATTTGCATATATCCCATAAACGTCTTGAAGGGGTACTGCTACCTGATAATAACTGTCCTGATAACTAGCATATTATTCTAGGAGTGGGATTTACAGTCATTGTTTTATGTGCAGCAGGCACTTGTGGTGTGATTCATGGACAGCAGCTGTGCATCGATGCAGTTGCTTTTGGGAGCTTAGGAAAATCTAATGTTAATGAGACTGTAATCACATGTAAATGGGAAATGCCTGGAAATTGTGCAATGATATTTGTAAATTAGCAGTTTTACCACCTTTTTGTGATTTGAAGTCACTTTTTTGTGCTTCTGTATCATATGCATGTGCAGTAGAATAGCTAGTGCAGAGCAAGAGAGGCAACTGCCCCAGGTGCAAAGTGTTGGGAGGATGATCGGCTAGAACTGATCACCCTTTAATGCATACCAGATTTTAAAAGCCAGTATTGCATTTATGGGCATATCTGAGCACTGTAGCACTCTATATTTGTTCTAAACTGTTGCAAATGCTTTATACATTGTAGGAAGCAGTTTGCTACAGTTTAAAAGTAAAATAAATATATTTTTTAACTCAAACCTGAGCACTACAGTGCTCCATGCAGGTATAAACTGTAGCAGCTGTTTGCTACATTTGTAGCAAGCTGTGTGCTACAGTTTAAAGGAAGATTTTTTTTTTAACTCAAACCTGAGCACATTGCACTCCATGCAGGCAGGGTATAAACTGTAGCAACTGTTTGCTACAGTTGCAGCAAGCAGCTTGCTACAGTTGAAAAGAAGAAAATATTATTTTTTACTCCCTTAAGTATGAGGAAGAAGGGTTCAGGGAAGGCCACAGAAATGGGACCACAAGAGGGGGGTACATGTCATGTATCTCATCACAAAGTTGGTGAGCCAGTAGAAGGAAGGAAAGTTTTTTTTTTTTTGCTCTTCACTTGAAGTGCTGGGGGTGGGACATGTGTATGGGGTACTGCCTGCAGGAAAGATCTTGCAAGTGAGCTGAGGAGGTGGTGCACTAATTTGTGGGACCAGCGCATGGTGCTACTTGATCCAGCTACAGCTCTATGCATATGCCTTATAAAAGGTGAAGTTGTACTTTTTCTGTCTAATTTGCAATCAGCAAAGATGTTTGCTGTAGCTGTTAGCCTGGCTATTTCCTGGTGTGAGCTGCTTGTTGCAGTAGCTCCAAAATTGCATTCACCCAGAAGCTGCAGATGTAGGAAAGATTGATTTATTTTAACTTTGTTGAATAAGAAGTTCTTGACAGATTTTGAATGAACTGGGATATAATAAGGACTTTAATGAGTTTGTTTGGCCCACAGATGAGGACTAAGGGATATGTGGACTTTCTATACCTGTGGACGCCTGGGTATTTATTGCCCTCATTAAACTTGCTATAAAGACCTTCTATAGGAAAACTATGGACACTTGGTTATTTCTCCACCTCCTCAGCTCACTTGCAAGATCTTTCCTGCAGGCAGTACTGCAACATTTCCTCGATATATTCTTTACACACGGAATAGTATATTTATCTTTCTGTGTCACCTCAGGACCATTATAGAGCTATTATCCCCTTCTGTGGAATGGCATAATTTCCTGAGGTGCTTGGTGCACATGAATGCACCCATGTTGCCACTTCAGTCCCATCTGGACCATGATGGAGAGCAGTACCAGAGCAGAAAGGGCTACCATTCTATCAACTGCCAGGTAGTGTGTGATGCACGGAAGCGCATCACCAATGTGTCAGCCCAGCATCCTGGTAGTGTGCATGATTCACACATCTGGCACAAAAGCTCACTCTTCTTGCATGGTAGGATGCCCCATGGTCATCTTGTTTGTAATTGTGACATTTTACTATTCATAGTAATCTCTATAAGTGAATATATTGTTTATGATTAAACTTGCCTTTCTTTATGTACTTCACATTTTTTTCTTTTCAAGGTGATGCTGTCTACCCACTCAAGCCTTGGCTGAAGACACCAGTCCATAACCCAGGGAGCTGCTGAGGAGGGCTTCAACATCACCATGTCCCTGACATGAGCAGTCATTGAGCGAGTGTTTGGTCTGCTGAAAACCTAGTTCTATTACCTAGATGAGTCTGAGGGTGCTCTTTAGTATATCTCTGCTACTGCATGCTGGATGTTTATCACTTATTGCATTCTGTAGGACATGATTATGTGCCAGTTTGGTGTTCAGCTGTCAATTTGTAGGTGTGCAGCTCCATCTATTGTTCATTCCATCAGCACCAACAGAGATGATGGCCAGCTGTCGGCATTAAAACAGGACCTCATGTAGCAGGCTCATGCATGGTACATGGCTGCACAGACAAAGAGGTGGCAACGTATCCACAACTCTGGGCCTTGACATTCATGTAGTGTTAACTTTAGTGAAAAAAGCATTGATCTGTATGCTACCAGATGGGTAGCAAACTGGCTCAGTAATAGAACACACCTAGTCAAAATAGGGGAAACCATCTCAAACAGTTGAACCGTAATGAGTGGTATACCCCAGGGACTGGTCTTGGGGCCTTTCTTGTTTGGGATATACTTTTCTGAGGTACAGGCAAAAACAAGTGGGCAATGGCTAACCAAGTTTGCAGATGACTGCAAGCTGGGTGCTGTCATCAGTTCCCCTAGTGATGTGGACATCCTCCAAGAGGGTCTCACCCAAACATATGAATGGTGCCAGAAACATGGCCTCAAATTTAGTGCCAAAAAATACATCATCATCTCCTTTAGGGAGAGTGACATCCCCCACAAATTATCACATTAATAACAAGGTGCTAAGCACACAATCAGTCGTAAGGGACTTGGGCATTGAGGTTGATAGCAAACTGAATTTTCACCACCATATTGCCTCCGTTGTATGGAAAGCTTTCTACATGGCCCACCTCATTAGCAAGCATATCTCATCCAGGGACAAGGTGATCATAACATCCCTGTATTATTCCCTTATAAAACCCATTATTGAGTACAATTCCCCTTTCAGCATGTACAAAGCACATGCAGTAGCTGGAGAGACCACAGAGGCTCCTCACCAGGAGAATCCAGGGCCTCAAACATCTACCCTACACAGATAGGCTAAAGGCCCTGTCCCTCTACTCAGTCTCATACAGACTCCTCAGAGGTGACCTCTGTCTGGCATACAAAGTAATCTCAGGGACAGCTGCATATCCGCAAGTCAAGCTCCACTCGAGTAACCCGCACGCACGATCTCAACTTGGTCTGTGACATTAACAGGACTTGTTGGCAGGACAGATTTGTGTCCCAGAAACTCCCCCTTCTTGGAATGTACTCCCACTCCATATCAAGCAGAGGACCTCATTAACCCTTTTTAAGCACAACTTGGATAACTGGATGGGGAACAGAAAATAGACCCTTGGGATTCCACCTGTGTCTCTGCTGGACAAGGGCATTGGGTGCTGACTTGTCAGAACAAGGGCTAAATTTTTAGCTAGGCTTGTAAGAGCCTCATGAACAATAGCCTAGTAATTTCCTATGATCCTAGTTAATCGCTGCTGTCCTCATTATTACTTTTAGGATATACCTGTGGTGCATGACTTACTGTCACTGTCCATCAGACATTTTCATTCATTTTAAAGAAATATTTTTTACCCAGAGAATTACTTGTTTGCTTTATGTATTTAATTTACTAGCAGCATACCTCCACTCTGATGCTGAACTGTAAGACGGAAGCTGGTGGTTAATGGTGAAGGCATGAAGAAAAAATGTTGGAGATAAATGTGGCTGGCTTTGTGGGTTTTGTTTAGTGGCACACAAAGTACTTACAATAAATGTAGATGCTTGAGCATCGTCACTGTTGCAGTACTACCACTAAGGCCTGATTCTTTCCTTCCTCTCATCAGAGGCAAAGAGGGAGGAGGGTTAGAAGGGACAGACCACCAAGGCAAAAAAAAAAAAAAGATGGCAAGAAGAACTAATCTCAAGGCCTAGTGAATCTCAGACTCAGAGGTTTAGCTGCAAGCTGTGTGGTTAATGGTGAAGGCATAAAGAAAAAATGTTGGAGATAAGAGTGGCTTGCTTTGTGGGTTTTGTTTAGTGGCACACAAAGTACTTACCATGTATATAGATGTTTGAGCATTGTCAGTGTTGCAGTACTACCACTAAGGCCTAGTTCTTTCCTTCCTCTGAACAGAATACTCCTTGTTTCAAGAAATGAAGGAACATAGAGACCTAGTTTAGTTTCCAAGTTCAAAATGCTAACCCTGCAAAAATTTACACATAAGTTAACATCACAAGCATTAATAGTCACCTTTGATCTCAAAGATGCTTCTCTACACATTCCTGAATTCCCACAATTCCAAAATTCTATAAAATCTCAAAACTCTTGACCAGAGTCATGAACAGATTTGAATGTGTGTGTGTGTGTGTGTGTGTGTGTGTGTGTGTGTGTGTGTGTGTGTGTGTGTGTGTGTGTATGTATGTATGTACACACACACACACACACACACACACACACACACACACACACACACACACACACACACACACACATATATATATGTGATTCACTATATATCCTCAAAATACTGAAATATTGAAATTCAGTATTTCAAAGCTATAAAGTTGAAATTTCAAAACAACGAAAACTCAGAACCGCAAAATTCAAAATCTCGCACACCGGAGATTTTGAATTTCACGTTTGTACTCCACACACACACAGACACACACACACACACACACACACACACACACACACACACACACACACACACACACACACACACACACACACACACACACACACACACACACACACACACACACACACACACACACACACACACCATCCTCCCCACGCACAAACATAAGCTCTATACTACATAAAAGCAGGGGGGCAAGCCACCCTGCATCCCCCATGTGGGGGGCTGTGACCCCCACACCCCCCTACTTAATTATTCTCACTCTGAGGTCACACTACATACAAACGCACACAAAACACCACCACACAAGCCACATTCTCTACGCACACACACATCACAGCAACAAAACACACTAACACACACCACAACCCCTACCCAAAACCCTTAACACACACACTTACCTGAATCAATAACTACAGCGAACCTCAGAAGCACGAAATTCAAAACCGCCGGTATTCGAGGTTTTGAATTTTGCGCTTCAGAGCTTTCACTCTTCTCAGGATTCCACTTTATGGGCTCGAAATACTGAATTTTGACATTTCAGTATTTCGAGCTTCTTAAGTGAATATATATATATATATATATATATATATATATATATATATATATATATATATATATATATATATATTTATACAAGGTGCTTTGATCTTGATACTGTGTCTATTATTTGAATTATGATGCAGATAGCTGACAGAAAGTAACCATAGTGTAGTTATAGTATGTGTCATTTCACTTATTCATTTTCCAATTACCTGCTTAATCTAGTTCAGAGTAATGGGGGTGATGAAGCCTATCCCAGTACAAAGCAGACAAATTAATCATGGGTAGGAAACCCACTCATTGCTGGGCGAACACAGTAAATAAGTCCCTCACACATTGGCTTGCTATACCTTTTCTTTTTAAAGAAAGGAAATGTAGGATAAGTAGAGGAATACCACAGAGCATTATGATCGTGCCTCCAATCATAACCTGCATATTATGTGTTTGAGACATGAATGCCAAGAAATTCACCTCCTTCAGCAAAGCTGGACCTAAACATTGCAGATAAAACCTTTCTTCTCAAATTGACTGCTTGACTTGTTCTGTAGTATCTGTCAGTAAGTCTTAGGGTTATTAGCACTATGACAAGCTCCAGTAAATCCTAGGGTTATTAGTACGACAAACACCAGTAAGTCCTAGGGTTATTACTCTGACAAGCACCAGTAAGTCCTAGAGTTATTACACTGACAAGCAACAGCAAGTCCTAGGGTTATTACTCTGACAAGCACCAGTAAGTCCTAGGGTTATTACACTGACAAACACCAGTAAGTCCTAGGGTTATTACTATGACAAACACCAGTAAGTCCTAGGGTTATTACTATAACAAACACCAGTAAGTCCTAGGGTTTTTGCTATGACAAACACCAGTAAGTCCTAGGGTTATTACACTGACAAGCAACAGTAAGTCCTAGGGTTATTACTCTGACAAGCACCAGTAAATCCTAGGGTTATTACATGACAAGCAACAGTAAGTCCTAGGGTTATTACTCTGACAAGCAACAGTAAGTCCTAGGGTTATTACTCTGATAAGCACCAGTAAGTCCTAGGGTTATTACTATGACAAACACCAGTAAGTCCTAGGGTTATTACTATGACAAACACCAGTAAGTCCTAGGGTTATTACTATGACAAGCACCAGTAAGTCCTAGGGTTATTACTATGACAAGCACCAGTAAGTCCTAGGGTTATTACTCTAACAAGCAACAGTAAGTCCTAGGGTTATTACTCTGACAAGCAACAGTAAGTCCTAGGGTTATTACTCTGATAAGCACCAGTAAGTCCTAGGGTTATTACTCTGACAAGCACCGGTAAGTCCTAGGGTTATTACACTGACAAGCAACAGTAAGTCCTAGGGTTATTACTCTGACAAGCAACAGTAAGTCCTAGGGTTATTACTCTGATAAGCACCAGTAAGTCCTAGGGTTATTACTCTGACAAGCAACAGTAAGTCCTAGGGTTATTACTCTGATAAGCACCAGTAAGTCCTAGGGTTATTACTATGACAAACACCAGTAAGTCTTAGGGTTATTACTATGACAAACACCAGTTAGTCCTAGGGTTATTACTATGACAAGCACCAGTAAGTCCTAGGGTTATTACTATGACAAACACCAGTAAGTTCTAGGGTTATTACTATAAGTACCTGTAAGTCCTAAAGTTATTACTATGACAAGCAAGCAATAATGCCTGGCAGGGTGTGAGGCCTGACAAGTACAGTTATAATTCTCCTGTTAGATTCATATTGAACAAGCTGTTCTTTACAGTATTACCCCTCCTGGTGTCTCTCCATCATTCCTGTTTTGAGTGCTGATGTCTGTGATTAAAACTACAGGCAGAGGGTCATACCACATCAGGCACAAAACCCACTGATCTCAAACAAATCCAACACTCTAAATAGCTGTTAGGTGTGTGTGTGTGTGTGTGTGTGTGCGTGTGTGTGTGTGTGTGTGTGTGTGTGTATGCGTGTGTGTGTGCGCACGCGCACACAAAATCAGTTTAGGTGTTGTTTTCTGCATCTCACAGACACATTGATAATCACCCTCTAATCTATGGGCACAGACACCAAATGACTTTAAATTTGTGGCCTTGAATATTATATTCTGAAATCTGGCAGAGTTTTTCTTTTGGGCTTGTGTGCTTGCTATGGAAAATTTGAACTGCACATTATACATTGTTGGGTTTTCTATAATTTAGCTGGCATTTTCAAAACTCAGTTCTTTAAGTTCATTAGACTACATTCTGTTCCTGCTGTCATCTGACATCAGTTAGCAACTGGAATATTGTTTCAAGAAACAATCAAATCTTTCTACTTGCAAAGAACACTTTTTTACCCTTGAATAATTATCTTTTTGTTTTATCATGACTATCACATTTAATTTTAGAGTGTTTGAATTATTTTAGCAAAATGCAGTCATTTCTGCTTGGATATTCATTTCCATTTTTACAATATTGTTATTGCTAGCAGGTATTAGTGTTTTTTTTTATTTTGTTCCTATACGTGTCGCATCCTTTAAGTGTTAGCAGTTTTATACGAAATGATAAATGCATAATTTCATTCTCTTTTGTGCCTACTCCAAACTGTTGACCACGATGTGAACATTGTTGTTGCCTGAAAGCGTTCTTAGCTCAATTATGTTGCTACTACTTTGAGAAGAATGCTTGACTGTGAGATTTCTTCATTTCCAGAATCTACTGTGCTCCATAGCTGCCAGCTTTACAATTAAGGTCATCTTTTGGGCTAAAGATGAAATATGTTACCTGCTGGAAAAAAAAAGTTGCATTACACTGCAGAGCTGCAAAAAAAGTTAAGTTACAAATATAAACTGGGGTATTGCTAGCTTTTTTATACTTTGAGGAGTTTACTATTTTCCTTTGCCTCCTGTGCATTTTTCCTGAATTTAAGCTTCTTATTTGAATCTAGCCTCTTACTCAGTCATATTATTTAGAGTGTAAGGTGATCTTTTGTCTGACCTTTGTGAGAAAGAGGTTATTTAGCTGGCTGGTCATCTGTTGCTGTTTCACTGGGTCAGTCTGTTTGGTAAGGCTCTTGCTTCTTCCCTTTCTAGCTTGTGTTTGGGCTTCCTATTCTGAAGAATTTGCATCAACAGCTCAACATTTCTAGATGTATCAGCACATCTGCATAAATTTTTAGTCCATATGACTGCCTTTACTTCCTGGTGAGATCCTATAAATAATTAGTTGGTGCTTTATTTTAAGTGTTACTCTGATATGACAAACGATATTAATTTTATTTTGTGGGGAGCTAAAGTCTCTCCCTCTTGTTCTGATGCTTGCTTTGCCTGGAATTTTTAAAATGACCATGCAGGACTGTATAATCTGCCTTAATGAGATACTTAGTGCAGGGTTTATGTTCTTCTAGGGACCTGAATAACAGAGCTGAAGTGCATGCTGCTTGAATGTATTCTGTAGTCTGAGTTATGCTCCATATGATAACCTCAGCCATATCATCGATGGATATAGCATTTAGTCTTAAAGTGTAACTAAAAAATACTTTTTCTTGAGGGAGACTTGAAAAAGCAGAGTGATTTTATGTGCTTTTTCCTTAGTGTTTGCAGACTATAAACTGAAACCATGCTGAGTTTCAACTACTTAAAGTAAGTGAATAGCTTACTGAACTGCTCTGACTTCAGCTGATGTTATTACTTGAAGGTGTTAATGTATCCATTTACACTAAGACAAGGAATCCTAGACATTCTGTGCAAAGCTCAGCACATGTTAGCATAGGAGGCAGCAATGCAGAAGATGTGTGTGCAATTCAGAGACACAGAATGTGTGACTTACACAAGGAGACATATAGGAAAGCATGCGGAGCATGCCAATTGCCACATACTTCTCTGGAAATGAGGAACCTAATGCAAATGAGGCACACTGATTCTGCAAATGACATCAAATATGGTGGAGCCATTCAGAAGCATATAAAGCATGACACTCAGCCATGATGCAAACTTGTTGTGGCCATCTGGATTTTATGATGTGCAAAGAATTGGATAATGTAGGAACTGCAGCAGCTATCATCAAACAAGCATGCGTTAGTTGCCACTGCTAGACCCAGTGGCTGTAAGGTGGCATACCATGGACATCTATGGCACTTCAGAAGGTACTGTCAGCACCTTACCTCACAGAGAAGCAAGTAGTGTATTTCTGCCAAGTGGACAAGGAAGCCATACATGACCTTGTTAAACTCTATCACCCACAAAAGGAAATGATGTAGATTTATAGATCTGGCCATAGCAGTTGACACAAAGCTATGTTTTGTTAACCATCCTAAGTACATGGGCATTCCAGCCACCTACAGGGGACACATTAGGCATTTTGCAGTCATCAGTCTTGCTTGTGCAGTGGCAGTTACTCAACATCTTGCAGCAGTATGTGGAGGAACACATCTGGTGTCTCTAGGACTGTGAGGAGAGATTCACTGCTATGCAGATATTTTACAAGATATCCAATTACTCTGTGGTCATGGGAGGCATAAATTGCATGCACATTGCCATCAAACCTACCCCTGGTCCATAGGGACTGATATGCTGTCACAGGAATTTCTTTCACTCCATGAACTGCCAGGTGGTGTGCAATGTCCAGTGTCATATATATAATGTGTCTGTGTGCCAACTAGTAATTCTCTATGAGTCAAACATATGACATACATTCAGCCTATTCCAAATATTGATGCAGGAAAACTTCCACAGAGTCATCTGGTTGATAGATGCATTCATAGGTAGGCTACACAGGACATTATTGCCAGTTACTCTGAAAATAGGGAAAAGGCTACATATAATGGTGTGAGTGACAGTTGTGTGCTGCAGGTGATGCTAGACATTCCATTGAGCTATGGATAATGACTCCTGTCTACAAATTTCAGATAATGGCAGAGGTGGCAGGCAACACAGGACATGCTGAAATATGGAATGTTGTAGAGAGTGAACTTGGACAACTCAAAGGATGCCACCTCTATCATAATATGCCAGCTAGGAAGCTGTGACTTGTGCCTGATATCTGCAATAAAATCACTGTGGTGTATGCCATGTTGCATGATATGGCACTGTGAAAGTAGCTAGTACGGGAAGAAAACTTCTCAACAGGGCCCAGAAGAGCAGCGAACATCACAGTGAAGAGTATAGGGATGAGCATTTGGCAGCAATACCACTTGTGATGCATGAGATGCAGATTTGGGTACAATACATTTGCACTATTGGCAAAGAGGTGGAATCTTGTCCATAGCCTTGAACCAATTTAACAAAAAATGCAGAATAAATTGCTGCATGAACCTTGGACCAATTTAACAGAAAATGCAGAATAAATTGCTGCATGTATCATCACATGCAGAATATACAAAACAATGAATAAGTTAGCCATGCTGTGTATCAGATATAACCATAGCCACCCAGGTTAGAGAATATGTAAGACATTTTCATCAACCATACCACATGCTGGCTGGCAAAAGATCACATACACAGTACTATTTATTTAAAGAATATTTAATAAAATAAAAAGGTTTCTCTCCTGCCTGCACCTACAGATTCCCATCTCCTATCTGCAAGCATTTTTGCTTTTAACTTAGGCTGCCTCATGCACCAGTCACCTCTTGCAGCCTGCACCAATTCGGAACTCTTGCTATGTCATATCCAACCCTCTGCAACAGCAGGAGGATATGTAATAAAGTATGATCAATTAATTTCTATAGGTGAATATGTATACATGCTAAACTATTTTAATAACAGCCCAGACCAGTCACCTGAACTTTTTTGTTCTTTATAGAGATTTGTGAGGGTGCACACCTGCTTCAAGTTTTGAATCCCAAAAAGGGAAAGTCAGCTATTTAAAATCAATCAAATAAATAAAACAAGCTACAGATGAGCAGTCCAATGCCATGAAATGCCGATGCAGCTGCCCAATGTGGTGTGTTATATTCTTGGGGCTTGATGCAATCTGTATTAGAATACAGAAAATGTGTTGACTAAAAATGTTTTTTATTTTAGAGATCAGTGCTATTTACAGTTAAAGGGCACAGCCATGGGGGCTTCATTTCCATCAAGATATGCTGACCTTTTTATGGGCTATATTGAAGAACAGATCATATATGACTGTTCTCACAATATATTTTTGGATTCTATGGATATTTGGTGGAGATATTTGTATGACTGCTGGCTGGTCTGGAGATGAGATTCTGTTTACTTACAATAATTTGTGGATTATTTAAATGAGAACAAGTAGGATATTCATTTTACGGTTTTTATTCCACTTGCGTTACCTTTATGGATGTACAAGTTACAGTGCAGAGTGATGGGACTCTACGAAGTTCTATTTTTAGGAAATATTCACAATTGAATACATTATTGCATGCTACTAGTTGTCATCCACACCATATTATTAATAATATTCCAAAATTACAATTTTTTAGATCTCAGAGAATATTTTGTTCTTCAAAGGAATTGCAAGAAAAGGAACAAGACCTTATTCACAGGTTCTGTAATAGAGGGTATTCACAATATATTGTTAAAAATGTTCTCACATCTGTAAATAGGGTGCATAGATCAACATTATTACAATACCAGGTTAGGAATAAGGTCAAGCAACCACTTAGATTTATTACCAATTTTGGTAATAAAAGATTTATTAGCAATTTTGGTAATAATGCATCATTTATCAGGAATCTAAAAACTCCAAGGAAAGGGTGCCACAGAACCAAGAACCAGTAAAACCACAACAGGCACCCAAAGAGGCAGAAGGTAATAATAAAACACAAGCCTGTAGGTGTAAGCAGCAGCAGGTTTAATCACATAAACGCCACACAATACAAAGCGTTTTCATCCACCAGACTTCTTCAGATGTAAAATGAATGAATGAAGGCTGTGCCTGCTTATATACCCCTCCCAATTTAATTAATAGTTAAAACAATTGTTTAATTGACACCAATTAAATCCTGTAACTAAAATATTCGTGACAACCTACCAACTTGCCACAGATACAGATGAAAGTAGAAAAAAACTTGCACATTTTTTAAAAGAACTTTAAAATAAATATATAAATACTAAAGCCATCACAATGTGTTGGACAGATAAATAAACTTGAATCAAAAACCAACAAAAGGAACTTGCAAAACAATATATGTACTTATTTTATAGTTTTGCAGCTCTCATTTTTAAAATAGGTGCAATGGATATGAATTCATTCAGCCCTGGGAATCTATTGGCTTCCAATAACAACTGCCAAAATATTTCTCTCACCTCTATCCTATTTTCCCATGGGCCCCCCCTCACATCACATTGCACCTTCTCTACAACAAAGAAGCCCCATTTTGCTTGGGGACATATCAGTGTATGTTTAAACAAGACATTTTTAATATCTTCAACTCTAATAGCATATAAATGCTCATAAATCTTCCTTCTGAGTTTACGAGTAGTTTTTCCAATGTAAAATGCACCACAGGTTTTACATAGGGCTAAATAAATCAAGCCTTCACTATTACAATTGGAAAAACTACTACTCTGAATCTGATAGTCTCTTGACAGGATGTGTACAGAATCCTGTCTAAGTATATATGGGCATTGGGCACATGCCCCACATTTGTAGGTTCCCAATTTCTTACATGAAACAATAGAACCATTATGCTCCAACAAATCCTTGAGAAATGAGGAATCTGAAGAAGTTTGGTGGACGAAAATGCTTTGTATTGTGTGGCGTTTATCTGATTAAACCTGCTGCTGCTTACACCTACAGGTTCATGTTTTATTATTACCTTCTGCCTCTTTGGGTGCCTGTTGTGGTTTTACTGGTTCTTGGTTCTGTGGCACCCTTTCCTTGGAGTTTTTGGATTGCTTGTTACATGGAGGTGTCTGAAGCAGAGGCTAGCTTCCAGGATGGGGAAGCAGTTCAAGGTACTGACCTGGATTTGCGCCTGTCTCGTGTGGAGGGGCAGCTTACACAACTGATTTTGCTTATGACTGGTAACTCTCAGTGAGGGAAAGACAATTCTTTTGATATCAACCCTATGAGGTCTACCCACAGGAAGGATTGCATTTCCACTCCTGCATGCAATCAGGAAGCCGATTTGGATCGCAGACAAGGCTGATGTGCCTGTAGAGGATGTAACCGCAACTTCTTCCGGTTTGCCGTAGAGGTGAGGCTGCATTACAGAAGGGAGCTGCAACTAAATTTTGTTACAATCATTTGGCATTGAATTCCCAGAACCAAGGTCCGAATGGACAGTCCTCCCTTTTAGGGGAATGTGGTGTTCAGGGACATGCTCCTGTGGGAATGACTGATACTATGGCTAATGGCGACAATGGAGTGCATGAGTGGACAGATACTTCATCTTCAGCTTCATGGCTTGTTAGTTACAAGTCTTTTTCCAGTCACCAAGGTACTGATAATAACTTTATATTTAATGACCAGGATGCTGGGAAAGACAGTGAAGTGTCTTATAGAGCCAATATTAAAAAACTCACTGATTTAATTTACAAACATAAAACTCTGGGTATTGACAATTGTTACTTGCATGACTGTATCAAAAGGGTTATAGTACCCAAAGGATTGCGTTTTTATAAGTTTCCGAGCAATGTAGTGGAAGGCTCCCCCTTTCACGAAGAATTGTTGAGTATTTTTGACCGTAGTGGTTTTGAAGTCATGAAAGCCCTGATTAAAGAAAATTAAAGGATTATGGGGCAAGTATATCAGGAGATAGATTACATTAATGAAGTAGTGACCAATGATCTTATGTTTTCTGTTGAAAATGAGAAGAGAAAATATTTTATTATTAAGCAACAGGTGGAATAGAAATGTCATGTTATTTTTAAAAGGAAGTGTGGCAAAATAGATAGGGATTTGAGGGATTACAGACAGAAAAAAGCATACCCATACCCTAAGAATGACAAATTTGGTCGAAAAAATAATATTTTTTTTGATAAATCTGGACCACAGCACTGTACTTATTCCTCTTCTTTTCCACCAGGGGGACACAATGCCTGGGACTCTATGGACCACAGAGTGATCTACAGTGATTCAGGGATGGGAGAACATCAGGATTCAAACAATCCTGAATTCCCTGAACTTAGGAGATCAGATAGGTTAAGGCACAAATCCCCTGTGCGGTATTTTTACAGGGTTCCCCCAAACGGCACGAGATAAATAAGAGTGGTAGCCAGGAAGGGGGACTAGCCAACATTTTGGACCAATGGAGTACAGGGAATATTACTGTGGATGGACCATGTCACACCCTACATGACTTTAAAATTTACAATTACAGCAGTGAGGAGATTGACAGGAAACATTTTCTTTTATTTTCAAAAGGTTTTAAATTCATCCCCTCTACAGGGGGTAATTTAGTGGACAGCTTAATAGACTTGAGGATTTTTCTATGGAAAAGAATTTAGATATTATGTTTCAGGGGCAACAGGATGGTGGTACTAATAGTGGTATTAGAAGACCTAGTACCTATAATCCCCCTATACACCCCCAGCTAAAAAATTTTGAAAGGGAGGTCGAAGAAGAAATCAGGAATGTTTACAGGGGTGGATGGCATGGTAAATTTAACATGACTAGAGAAGAAAAGGTACTTCTCAAATCCATTCAAGAAAATAGATACCTGAGGGTGATGCAACCCGATAAAGGTGGAGGGGTGGTCTTCATGGACAGTATTTTGTATTCTAGTAAGATGATGGATATACTTAATGATACCAACAGGTATGTTAGGGTATCCAAGAATGAGATTAACTTAGCATACCGTAAGATTGATTTGGTTTTACAGGACATGCTGAATGACAATTTTATAAACCAGGACACTTTTAAGTATCTCAGTGTGGACAGACCCTGTATCCCTGCTATTTTCGGGATACCCAAGGTACATAAAAGTGTGTAGGATCCACCCCTGAGACCCATTGTGGCAGCCAATGGCTCTAAAACCCATCCGTTGGCTAAATATTTGGATATAAAATTAAAAGATATTTGGGTTAGGGCCAATGGTATACTTAAGGACTCCTGGGAATTTTTGAGAAGCATTAATAGCAACATGTATTCAGATTCCTTAATATTTGTAACCCTTGATATTCAGGATTTATTTAATGTGATTCCACATTCTACAGGGTCAGAATGGTTCCAAGATGCCATTCACCAACATGGAAAACTTGACCACAATACTTTTCTGGTTTATACAGAGTTGATGGATTTGGTATTGAAATACAACTTTATATTTTTTGAGGGTGAGTTGTTTAAACAGATCCAGGGAGTGGCCATGGGGGCAAGTTGTGCCCCTACTTATGCCAACATTGTGCTCATGGTTTGGGAAGAGAAGTTTGTGTTCCAGTCTGAATATGCACAATATTGGGTATATTACAAATGTTACCTGGATGATATTTTCATTTTTTGGAAAGGTAGTATGGAAAAGTTAACAGAATTCATAGACTATCTAAACCATACCACTAATTTTTTGACATTTACTTCCCATATTACACATGACTATATGAACTTTCTGGACGTCACTATTAAAAAAGACGTCCTAGGGCAGCAGTTTACATTTAATGTATATAGAAAGGAAACCTTTTCTAACTCATACTTATATTTCACTAGTTCACATCCATTTAAACAGAAGAGAAGTATTATCAAGGGACAATTTGTCCATAGTTGTAGGATGACCTCTTTGGACTCGGACTTCGAAGACGAAAGTCAGAGAGTCAAAGAAATGTTTATATCTAGGAAGTATCCTAACTATTTAATTGATGAAATTTTGGAGGAAGCAAAGAATGGGAGAAAGGATAGGTTTGCCCCTATTTTGGGAACAGGAGATACAAGTGTGATAGTACCAATAAAAGTGCAGGGTACCACACAACAACCAGGGGTGACGTTACCAGGGATGAAATCAAGAAACCTTGGGGTAATTATGTGATGTTTTATAATCAGAATACCTCTAGGGTTAAAAACATTATTACTCAACATTGGAGCAGGTTTAGGTGTTATTCAGAGTTGGACGTTTTGTTTACCAACACCCTAGGATTCACATATAAAAAAGGCAGGAACCTCAAGGATTTGCTGGAGCACAATGGTTCTATTGTTTCATGTAAGAAATTGGGAACCTACAAATGTGGGGCATGTGCCCAATGCCCATATATACTTAGACAGGATTCTGTACACATCCTGTCAAGAGACTATCAGATTCAGAGTTGTAGTTTTTCCAGTTGTAATAGTGAAGGCTTGATTTATTTAGCCCTATGTAAAACCTGTGGTGCATTTTACATTGGAAAAACTACTCGTAAACTCAGAAGGAGGATTTATGAGCATTTATATGCTATTAGAGTCGAAGATATTATAAATGCCTTGTTTAAACATACACTGACATGTCCCCAAGCAAAATGGGGCTTCTTTGTTGTAGAAAATGTGCAATGTGATGTGAGGGGTGGGGGCCAAGTGGGAAAATAGGATAGAGGTGAGAGAAATATTTTGGCAGTTGTTATTGGAAGCCAATAGATTCCCAGGGCTGAATGAATACATATCCATTGCCCTATTTTAAAAATGAGAGCTGCAAAACTATAAAATAAGTACATATATTATTTTGCAAGTTCCTTTTGTTGGTTTTTGATTCAAGTTTATTTATCTGTCCAACACATTGTGATGGCTTTAGTATTTATATATTTATTTTAAAGTTCTTTTAAAAAAATGTGCATGTTTTTATCTACTTTCATCTGTATTTGTGGCAAGTTGGTAGGTTGTCACGAATATTTTAGTTACAGGATTTAATTGGTGTCAATTAAACAATTGTTTTAACTATTAATTAAATTGGGAGGCGTATATAAGCAGGCACAGCCTTCATTCATTCATTTTACATCTGAAGAAGTCTGGTGGATGAAAACGCTTTGTATTGTGTGGCGTTTATGTGATTAAACCTGCTGCTGCTTACACCTACAGGCTCGTGTTTTATTATTACCTTCTGCCTCTTTGGGTGCCTGTTGTGGTATCATTTATCAGGAATTTAGTTCATAAACATTGGGATATTTTGTTAATGGATGACAGCTTAAGGGAAATAATACCTCCACATTGTATTTTTTAATACAGTAAAGGGAAAACACTGGTAGGGTGGTTCAATCATTATAAAAAATAGTGATTAAGGATAGGGGTATGAACCAAATGGTTTGGATGGTCGATCAGTAATAGGTTATTATCCATGTGGACATTGTAATTTTTACAAGTTTTGTTAGGAAAGATAAACAATTTACATCTCTGAATACATTATATCTTGTCGCATGGAAATTATAGTAGTGACTGGGTAGTATATCTGGCCACATGCACATATTCTGCATTTTATGTGGGACAAACATCCCATCCTTTAAAATTTAGGATGTCAGAACACTTGAGTGATATTAGATGTGCTAAAACTACTAATGCTTTATGTAAACATACTATTAAACATGCCTCAGCAAAATGTACTTTTATTATTATTGACAGAATATGCTTGAATAAGGAAAAATAAGGTTGGATGGCTTTCTTTGTTAGAAAGAGAAAATGTGGATTATTAAATTGTGTGCTTTATTTTCACCTGGTCTTAATGACCATTTGTAATAACTAATAGTAATAAAGGGAGTTGTATTTAAGGTGATTGAAATGACTCATGTTATTGCACTGATGAAGGCTTGATGCCGAAACCGGTTTACTGAGATTATAGCAATTCACCTTTGGTTGCTTTGTTTTTCTTTATGTCCTTTTAATTATAAGGATATATTGAATTTTTGAGAGACCTATGTAATTTCATTAAATAGTGGAGAGCTGACTTAGAGTGTGGGACATCTGTGTTTTTGTTAGATGCAGTCTATGGCAGGAAAGGCTTAAAGCTATGGCATTGTTCATATGCATTCTGATGTGGCATCCATTGTCAGGAACCCACAGACAATCATCATCCATTCCCCAGATATTCCTGTGGTAGTCTGTGTGTCCACAGAGGATATTGAATGGGTAGAACTACAGGAGCATTCATGGGCAGCTTGTTGAGGAGATTCGGATGTAGAGCCTGAGGAATGTCTGTGCCCATGACCATGATACAGCTAATGGCAAGTCTCATACATTGTATGACCATGATACAGCTAAGGGACAGTGTCATACGTTGTGCGACCATGATACAGCTATGGGCCAGTGTCATACATTGTGTGGCCATACTTGACACTGAAGCTGTTTGGTAATGATCTGTGTAGTCTGAGCAGGTCTGACATGTACCCAGCCAGCTCACATCTGGATCTCCCAGTGGCCATGGATAGTATGGCTTTCAGAGGCCCATCGGGAGGACTGGGGGGATGTTACTATGTGTTTCATCAAGTCACCCATAGAGATAACATTTGCTACTAGCTTCCAGAAGATGGCAGGACCATTTGCTCTTCATCACTATCCTCCATGTCACTGTGCAGCTGTTGTGCATTACCTCACTAGCCATGAAGTATACTTACTTTATCCAGAATGCTGTTAGTACCACCTGCCTGTACCTGTATCACTGACCTGCAGATCTACTGATTGATGTAGGGTGCTATACCTGGACAGGGGATAAACAAGGAGTCATGGAAGTGCTGCAAACCCCCATACCACTTTGGTAGGCATATGCATATTGCAGCCAGTAAAAATGTCCAATGAAGTATGGGCTAGGGACTCAAGGGGAGACCGGGCATGGCTCACAGGTACAGGATGCCTGATGTGCTCCACTGAGTGTGTGAGGTCTGCTTGTACCTACACAGGGGCTTCTGGCATGTGGGATGTGGGTGAAATCCCAAACAGAAGTATTTTAGACTCTGCCACTATGTCATTAGACTATATGTTGACATTGTCATCATTATCAGCCACAGCTGACCTGCCAACAACAAGCATACACTGTTCTGTTGTTCTGGTCCATCAAAGGAGCTACCTGTGAAAGCATGAATGCATGATTCCTTTGGCAGCATTCATACATATGCCTATACCCCAGTGTACATGCCTAACACTGTACACTTGGTTCACCATCAAATCCTGTTGTTTGCTACTATGCATGTAAAAATGCATATCATAGTTATATGTATAGTGGCAAACAAGATTATGTGTAAATTCCCTGAGATGTAGGTTGCTGCATTTGCAGGCCAGAAGTATCAGAAAAGATAGATATACTGAAGGTCCTTGATAAATTATTCTCATTGCACATATACTATAATGTAACACATGGACATGTATCAGGTAATGCTAACACAAATTACAAGTGGCAAGATGCACAACTCCATTGCTGTTGCACGTATAATGATGTTTAGCAGTAACAATTTTTGTATTAGATCAAAAGGATTTTGTAACTTTACAAAGGGATGTGAAAATCTTGCTGGAAATCAAAGTAGTGTGTTGCCAGTTTAGATTAGGGACCAGCATGTTTCCTGGCCTCAGAGTCAGTAAAAATATTAAATGCATTTTAAAAGGGAAGGCTGAAAACTGTGAAAGTTTGAATGTAATTATTCCTAGCTGGAGCCTGCTGCTTATACAGCCTGGAACTTCTGAGGCATGAAAATATCTACTTACTACCTCCAACCAAATGTTTTTATGCCTTATTACTCGAACAATGGGGCCTTTTATGTGTATTCATTTTTTTTTGGTTTATTCTAATTTAGCCAAAACTGTAAGTGTCTTTGTCAGCTGTTTTGTGGGGCTTCTTACTTGGTTCCTATGGTAGATATTGCTACGGTCAAACTTTTCACTTTAAGAAAAATGAATTTGATGTTTTCATTATGAGTTTGTTATGAATTTGAATTAGATGATTCAGCATAGTTCACATGATCTAAAAACAGTTTTGACTAGAATGTAGAGTGTTAGTGAAGTCAGATAATTCTGTTTAGGTAATAATGTACAGGTCATTGACAACAGACCTCTGCAGCCTAAAAGGTCATCTGGGAGGCCTTCCTAAACTATTTGGAGTAATGGCATTAATTATGTATGCTATGTCTCTGGGTAATACTACATAAGGCATGTATCATGTACATTACACAGAGAAGATCACAGACTGCATAGTGCTCTGCACTTAGTATGATTATGATCACCTAGGATCCCTGCCTGAATTACTTGTTAATGCAAAATAACTTTTCCATAACAACTCTGATTGGATAATATTACACAAGACATGCACTTTATGTACTATACATACAAGACCACTAATAGTATAGTCATCTGAATCAATAAGGTCACCTAAGGCCCTTCCTAAATTACTTGGAGGTACTTACTTAACTTCTGTGTCAGAAATAATTGACCATCATCTGGTATATAAGCTAGCTGTCTCACTGTTAACTTTGGACCCACTGTCATATCAGACAATTCTACTGCTGCATTGCTTCCTATTTTCCTCCCAAATCACTTGCAATACTACCAATCGGGAAACAGCTTTACTGGATACAACACATCACATGCTATTTGAGTACTCGTGGCAAACTTAAAACAAATTAGAGGTATTTTTCTTGTGGCAAGGGAGTAGAACAAACATCTGGATTACTGTTCAAGGTAGCCTATCAGTATTCTTTATTTAAAAATGCAATGATTAATAGAATCCAGAATGACTTAAAATCAGGCTATGTGTCATCTTCTGCCGAGGTCTGATTGCAGACATGGGACTGTTAAATTGTGATTATGACTCTTGCTTAAAACATGTTGTTGACTTTTAGAACAGTTGCAGTTTCTCTTTCTTTTTCTTCTTCATTGTAGACATTTTGATGCCTGATATAATGTTATATCATAGCTGTATTTATTGGATCATATTATTCATAGGTTATATGAACTGCAGCCATTTTTTGATTCCTCTATATTGCAAGATGGTCATAGTATAATCCATCTACGGACCCATGGTGCAAACTTTCATGGCTATATATGTTGGCATATTTCTGGCCCCAGGGCTATACCTGGTAGCCTTCATTTTTAATATGCATTTCGTACTATTAGTCTTTATTACACATAAGTTAACTATCACTATCTTCTACTCTCCTGCATTTCTCCTGGGGTATTGGTCACATTTTACTAGCATACTATCACTGTTGACCATCCTAGTTAGAAGTATTTTATCACATTACATCAATTTTCAGTTCAGCCCACTTAGGTAGCCTTAACTAATCTGCCAATTGCTAGTTATCCCCCATTAAACTTTGCAGGTATCAAACTATTGGAAAGAAAAATTGGCGGATCTTTTGCACTCTGTGCCCATTACCGTTGTCTCAACCACATAAAGTGATATAAATGCATCTGCCTCTGTCTTAGAAAATTATATCCAGTAAGGATTTAATCTTTGAGGTGCCCAGTACTGCTAACCTAACCTCACCTCACCTCAACTTACCTCACCTCAACTAATATCTGAATTTGTTGTCCTATTTCTCTTTCATTTAGAGTATCTTGCAAGCATTTATTATATTATATATCTCCATCTGGTGTAAACAGCAGCTGCCTTCTAAATATTGACTGTATATAGGACACTCCTCTACAGCAGATGAAAAAATGAAAGTACTTAGCAACCAAATAAGGAGTGGGTGCAGGATGCTTAATAATCAGGAAACAGTGAAATCATAACTGCTTTCATCTAATCACTGGACTTTCTCATACAACTGAAAAACATATATATTAGAATTTTGAAATACAGAAACCAGCTAAAAATAGAGAATAAATGAGTTGAGTTATTCTGAAGGTTTTGGTCTGACATAAAGGCATGGGATGTTCAGTGAGCAATCTGCAGTTCCTACCATAAAACCTCTTGTGTGGCAATTTTCTTAGATCAAGGAGACATTTAATGGAAGACTATTTGCTGAGAGCCAGTGGATGATAAGAATCCAGTATGATCTACCATTTTTAGTCTTTCATTTTAAGATGGAAGATGAAATCTTTTATTGTTTGGGGAGGGGGTTGATATCCTTTTTCTAGGACATGAAAATAGGAACTGTCTGAATGTCCTGAGGATGCTGTCTGTAGAGGGCATGCTGGCAAATGCTTTGAGCTAATTTTCTGATTATTTTTGTTTTGTCGAAGCTGAAAAACAGATGCTACAACTCCTGGTGTATTGGTCACATTTTACTAGCATACCATCACTGTTAACTATCCTAGATACACAGCACCCATCGAGTGGCAGAAGTTGGTGTTTCTTGCTCTATATATCTTGTTATTAGAAGGAAATGCATAATGGTCCTTATTACTAATATACTCACAGAAACTGCTATTGCAACAGAAATACAGGACAGGTTTGTTACTGAAATTCTCCCAAAGGGAGTGACAATTGTGCTCCAGTAATTTGATGTTTCCCATACTTTGAGTTGAGGACTTTTTTACTTACTGATGGTAGTTGGCTAACCTGAAGCGAGAGTTTTGGATGATCACTCTGTGAAATATGTGACCTAATGCATTCATAATGGAGTGTGTACATAGAGCTGTTCACCCTTCAATCTAAAATGTTTGCTACACAATGTGTGACCCATTGCAGTTCATCTAATGATATCCATAGCTACTCTGATCAAACCAAAAGATCATTTGCAAAACTCAAAGGAAGTTTTGACAAGATTGAAGGAGGCGTCTAATAATAGTAACATTGCTTTTTGAAACAAAACTACAATAATCTGCATATATAACAGCGGGACATGATATCCTCTAGATACTGTATGAAAAGTCATCCTTGAGGCATTTTCTTTTACAAATGTTATTACGTTGAAAAATTCATCTGGGTTTCTTTGCATATTAAAATGTGTTTTTACTAAACCTGGTAGCCTTGTTAAACTTTTTGCATTATTTGTTAAGCAAAGATGGATTACCAACACATGAAAAGCCACAACAAACAGCAGTTCAAAAATCAAAATCTTTGCTAACATCTGCTGGTATGCGTGTTACTTTTTCAGCTGACTGGAAATTGATCATTTTCTCTTATGCCATATCTTACAGTGAAGGAACTGTGCTTCCAAGCAAAATGCCTGATGGAAATGAAGAAGCCCTAAGTTTTATATTACATACTCTAGTGCATGCTGAGAAAATGCATGCCAGACTGGACAAGGAAGGAGCAACCATATGTTTTGGAATACTTGGATTTTGTTAATGTTTTTTATGGTCATAATTTCTGTCTGCACAGATCAAAAACCATTGATTATTTAATAAAAATATATGAGTTCCCCAAATGGGTGAAACAAGTGTACAGTACTAAGCAGTGTCTCTGAGACTCTTAACAGACCCGGAAACTGTCATTTTAATACTGAGACACTGAGCAGGTTACCTAGTCCACAAAATCCTGTTAAGACACACCTGATGAAGCACTGCTGTTACAAATCAATGACAATACATTAGTGCACACTGAACAAACTAAATAATCTATAGTCAAAGATACAGGTTTATGAATATGTATTAATATGCTATCCTGTAATATAGAACTGCGGTGGTGGTGCTGCGGTAGCATTGTCGCCTCACAGTAAGACGTTGTCCTGTTCGATTCTCAGCTAAAGCGTCTTCTGTCTGGAGACACGCGTGAATGGGTGTACCTTCGTTGAAGGTTGTGCATCAGGGTTGGCAACTCGGCACGTAAAAATCTACTGCCAATCATTAGCAGACCGCAGTTCCGCTGTGGCGACCCCTAACCGGGAAAAGCCGAAAGAAACAACATGCTATCCTGTAATAACTTAAACAGAGTTTATGCCACATTATTTCAGAACACATCTTAAGTGTCAGATATGGTTGTGTATTGTCGATATATAGTCATATTTCTTTATTATGCTCATCCTGGAATATCAAAAATTTACAGCTTGACTTAATTAAATGCTTGTATAGTTACATAGTTAATGGCTCCTTCATGCTATGATAAGTGTCAAGTATCCAGTAAAGCAGCACCCTAATTTATTTTTAAACCCTTGAAGGGAAAGACCTGAAGACATGATCTGGATTAGGACTCAGCTATGCTATTTCCTGGAAACTGTTTTTAGCTTTGGTTGATGCTCATTCAAGGTAGAGGGATGTACAAACATGAATTCTGCAGTTTCTCAAGCAAGCATCAGAAAAATAAGGTCAGATCTTATTATAAACAGTGCTCTAGAATTGTTGGTTTCTAGTAATAGGTTTTGTTTCAGTGAATTTGCAAACTTCATGAAGAGAAATCAATTGTTTCATAAAACTGCTGTACCATATATCCTTCATGTAATAGTATGGAAGAAACAGAGATGTCTCTAGCTACTTTTGCACCTGGGGACATGATGCAGTCCCTGCTCCGGCCCCTCAAAACAATTTTAAGTTGGGGCAAAAAGGTATTTTCTCCTTTTAAATTGTAGCAAACTGCTGCTACAGTTTATGCCAGACATGAAGTTCTATAGCACTTCTTTTCTGCCCACAAATGAAAAATCAGCATATATTTCTAAATGGTGGTATGCATTGAAATCTGAGCAGGATCTGCCAATCACAACTCTTAATACTTTTTGCCTGCGGTGGCTGCCACCCCCCTTTGCCCCCTTGCTCCACCCTAGCTACATCATTGCATGAAGAACAGACTTTGGAAACAAAACTTTCTTTCTTTTTTTTTTGTTTTAAATATGGAACTTGCAATTGAGGCACATTTTGTGAAAGAATACAGATGTTCTTTGAAATATTCAGTTACCAGTTGCCGTCATATCCAGAAGTTTCAAGAGTGAAAGACATACTACAACTTGCCTCAAGGACTGCATTATATATTAGCAGTATACTTCAAAGGCTTCATAGGTTTCATAGGAATTTAAGACCTTTTAGTCCAAACGCTATGTATGTTATGTCAATACCTACTCTCAGGCTTTACCTACTTTCTGAAGGAGGAGAGGCCCATTAGTCCTGGGATCAACATGAGGATACCTATCCAGTCATCTAGGTTTAATATGAATGAAGATATTTAATCATACTGTTTAATCTGAAGAGAAAAATCATTCCAGAAAAGGGGAAGGTGCTGGGTGATAAAGCCATCTCCCCATTTCATTCCATTTATCTATCTCCTGATGAAGGTTCAGATTTCTGGTTCTAGTAGTAGCTAAAGTTGTTTGACTTATTAAGGTATAAGAAGTTAAGGGCCACTGATCTCTAAAGTTCTGCCAATCAAGGCACATATCCCCCTCAGGAGTCTATATGTCTATAAGACACAGACTTCAAGGACAAAGCTTTCAGTCTCTCCTGGTAACCAAGATTCTTAAGACTAGAGATTTTTGCTGTTATTAACCTCTGAAGCTTTTCAAGTTTGTTGAAATGTCATGTGAGATACATACATGCTGAATATAAGGAAATGATGACCTCTTTGGCTCTAGATGTAATACGCTTTGTTATCAGTTGTGCGAAGTATAAGGATTTCCTGACTACAGCAGCCACGTTATTATCGAAGGGGAGGAAATTATCACCCAAGTATCTAGGTCCCTGACTACCTTTTTTTTTAGTAAGTTTGGGATTTCTAAACTGTATGTTGCTGTTAATTTTTTTTTTCAAAAGAAATAATACTATATACTTTATAGCATTCAGTTTAAACCTGTTTGTTAGACACTAGGTATCAACTAGGGTAAGTTCTTTCTGAACAGTACAGATATCTGAAGAGGATTTTAACAGTTACACCCAGTTTCCAATCACTGACCAATTTTGGTTACCTACAGGTCCTATGTATCATCATTTGCTGCTTACTTTCAATATTGACTACTAAAATTAATCCCCATTTGTTACCATCTGTTGGTACTATTTGCTAATTTTTTTCAGGTGTCTGGTGGATTTTGTGCATTCTATGATTATTCTGTTTGTGAAACAATTTTGTTTTATTTTTTGAGAAATTCTTCAACTGGGGTGTGAGTGCAAATGGTCTGTTGTGATCAGTGTACTATCCTGGAAAACAAATTTAAATAAATAAATTAATTTTTGAGATTGTAGAAGGAGATGCCAACCAGGAGGACACCCGTTACAGTCCTCTTGGGGATCCCTCTGGTTACCTTAACATTATTTGTAGAAGTACCTGTCAGATGAACTCTGAGGTTTCTGTCTTTCAATTAATTGGCTATCAGTCTATGTAAAAATCTATGTTTAGGGTATCAGTTTCCTTACAATTCTGATGGTCTGTTTATATTGACAAAAGCATTTAATATTAAATTGGTTTTTATCCTGCATGCATTTGGTCGAGTGCATTTTCACTTCAATAAATGCATATTAAAATATCATTTTAGTTGTTTTTTTCAGTATTTGCATGAAGAGTTCATCAGCGTTTATGCAAGTCTATGTACTTTGACAAGTCTCTGTCAAGGCTAGAGTATAACTGTGCAAGTGGCGACCAAACAGTATTCCTGAGCTGAGTCGGGAAAATGTTTGCATGGATTGGTGCTCTGTGGTGGTTACCAAAATAACTAAATAAAACAAAATAAATAGAAACAATTTCTAAGGAATTGTCCAGTGTAAGTCACATGTAGTCTAAAAATCATGGTTTCTCAGACCATTCCCAATGGCTGAAAAGGGGCATTCTGTGCAGAGTTTCTGTTCATGTAATTATTTTGTTGTGTTACATTTCTAAACATCAATAAAGTCTAAAAAGAAGGTAAGAAAAGCACAATTAAGGATGTACAGTATCTAGATATAAAAATATGCAACTTATTCAGTTCACATGAATATATTCACAGGGATAGTTATACACATCAGCTAAATAAGAACTGGCCACATTTCTCAGAAATTCCTTAGCCAAGCAAATCTGCAGTACCGTATGGTGTTAATGGAAGCCCAGTTTAAAGTCAGCATTATGAGAGTAATTCGAACACTTCACTCTTTAATCAATAAGAAGTATTTATACTGTAAAACGATCTCAGTGGAATGTAATTAAAACAACTATAACACATCATGCTACTGTAATGGTTGTAAAAAATTCAATTACATTTCATTGGTGGCACTTATTTTAAATCAAGCTCATAAACTTTAATGTTACAACTACTTCATCATTTGCATGGTTCAGAGCCCATAATACCAGAATTTTAGGACATTCAGATGAAATGACAAAATACGTTTTTAGTCAAGTAACTACATTGTCCCAACTGTCATGACAATAATGTGTTATATATTCAGAGGTAAAAATAAGATGTCAAGGACAGAGGATGGGAAAATCAAATGTTATGTCTGATGTTCAGCAGACTACACTTCTTTTCTAATTCATCAGTAAAAGTTAGTTATTAATAGTTATATTTTAATTAATATATATATATATATATATATATATATATATATATATATATATATATATATATATATATATATATGTTATATGTAATATTTAGGTATTTCCATATTAAACATGCACATACTATAAATTTGCCAGTAATGATTTAGACACAAAAGTAGTAGAAAAACAAAACAGTCAGTATGTGTATGACTTAGCAGTCCAGGAGAACTATTTACTCCCATGTGGGAAAATTTATGTAAATCATGGCATCTTGTGTATTCCAGCCGGCTTAAATAAAGGAAGTATTGTTAATCTGTTCTTTAATAAGTATACTATTTCAGATGTTCCATTACATTTTCCCCAATATAGTGCACAGGAAGCAACACTTAGAAGCATTATCTCTGAGATCCAAATCAGGTGACCCAGGCTTGACACTCATTGTCCACATGTGCACAGTCTGTGAACCCTTGGCAGGTGAATTAACATTCGTGTTACAGCAGGCTGTGTCTGAAAATGAACATTAGTTTAAGGTGCCTCTTAGTTATTTTGCTTTTCTTGTCATGCATATTTCCTTTTCTCCGGATCTTGCACTACTTTGTGTTTATTAGATAGATTTACATATTCATTTCCAGTGGCTTTTTTTTACTCCTAGTGTTCTCCTAAAATAATCCATTTTGTCTGATAATTAATAATGCAAAACATTAGTTCAAATTTCTCATTATCAACATGTTATCTAATTATTCTGCCAACATTCTTTGTAGTTTTGATTTGGTATGGCCTGTTTCTAGTGTTCAGTTGAAACATTTAATGAAGACATGTGCCCCTCTTTTTTTATTTGATTGTTTATTGATTGTTAACCAGGCTAGTCCCACTAGATTAGTAGTGTTTTTTTCAGGATAGATCCAAGATGCTATTTAGACTGACCGGGTAGGGGGGATGTGGCCAGGGCACTGGGGAAATTTTCCCAGTCTTTTCTGATAAATATCATGGGATTTTCTACATCTACCTGAAGTGCCACTAGCTCAGGCAGATGAGACCTCAGTTTAACATCTCAGACTCAGGAGTGCAGCATCCCTAATGCTACACTGCATTATCAGTAATGGAAAATGAAGCCAGCGACACTCTGCATCACTTACTCATGTGTGTTAATCCTAATCCTAACCTTAACCCTAACCCTTTCAAAGAAGGCAGGTGTGTGGCATTGAATTCAGAAAGATGGTGACAACTGAGATGACAGTCTGACCCCTGTGTAGAAAAATGGGACAAAGGTGGTTGATGATGATGATGATGGTAATGGTGATATATATATATATATATATATATATATATATATATATATATATATATATCTGTGTGTGTGTGTGCATGTGTGTGTGTGTGTGTGTGTGTGTGCGCGTGCGTGCGTGTGTGTGTGTGTGTGTGTGTGTGTGTGTGTGTGTGTGTGTGTGTGTGTGTCTGCGCATGCTCATATATGCATGGACAGTGCACAAGTATCTTGGAGCAATGATTTGTAATAGAAAGAACAGCAGCTGACATTCTGTGCATTCAACAGAATGCATGCATGTGTGTGTGTTTTTGTCTGTAGAATTGAGATGGTGGGTCAATAACCAAGCAGAATCATAGCTAGTGCAAGTTCTGTATGTGACCAATCATGCTACCATTAGTTTTGTTACAAAATGAGATTTCTTTACACAATCCCAGCATTCATTTTCCATAGATTGACAGTAATATGAATATATATTTGCTTTTTGTTTCTTGATGCTTACGTCTGTGCTTATATTGAAACTCATTAACATGCCTTGCAGCATTTGGACTTACTTATCTGAGAGAGGTAATTTATTTTTTGTAGGAATGAAGGCAGTAGCATTAAATTGTTAAATATCTGGTGGTGGCTTGCATTGCTGCATGATTGACAGGATATATGAGCAATGACTTGAGACAGAATGAACAACCCAGTGATAAGGCCATTGCCTGAAAATGTTAGACTAGAAGCAATGCAAGGTAATATTCAAAAGACTGCAGCCAATTCTACTGAAGTTAGCATGATGCATCTATGTTGAAGTGGTTTATTACAGACTGATTATAGACTGAGAAGAATATTTATTCCTGTTGCCTTCATTTTCTTGCTCAGTGTACGTCTATGAGGAGAGGTGGGTGACTGGGAAAGACACTGGTTTCTGAATATAGCACATTTCAATTTATTGTACCTTGAGTATGAATACGTTTACTTTACAAGTAAGTGTCTGGCTTAAATCATTGATCATATGTGACGTGCTCCGTGGCAATAATGAGCAGAATAAACACTTAGCAGACAAGTCCCGAAACAGTTAACATGAAGAGCACTGCCTAGTTTGCTGGAAATTGGGTAATAATACTTAGATTTAGAATAAAATGATTGCAGCTCAGAAGACATCCAGACTAACATAGGGTGAGAAATATGTGTGGATTCATTTTTCTCCTTATGTTAGATTGGATAAGATGGATAATCAAAGCAATTTCTCCACTACAGACCACCATAGCATGTAGCCGAGGACCTCATTTTTTGCCTTTAGATCAACCAAAATTAATAATTAAGACAATACCAGCAGTGTTGACTGTGCTATAATCTATGTGGGTACCCAATGTTTCACTTAAAGCATGGACTGGAAGTGGCATGTTGTAAATTTGCATCACTGAATACTGAAGAGTAACTTAAGTCAGGATCAAGATGTAAATAAGTTTATTAAGAAACCTCAGTTAGAAAGATTCATTAGTAAGGGAAACTGCTGAGGAGATGATGGACGTCTAAAAAGTAATACACTGAGGAGAAATCATATAAAGGCAGACCACCAGAGTAAAAATTCCCCAGTATCTAAACAAGCATTTTTCCATGCGATTTACTTGAACTAGTGAAATGAATTGTCTTATACAAATATGTATTTGTGGATAAACTTTTGTGAGCACTGCTATGATGATAGCAAAAGTGAATATATATATATATATATATATATATATATATATATATATATATATATATATATATATATTTCATAGTCAGAAATCTAAATGTGGCTTATAAACATGGATTATTACAACAAGATATTATCACTAAGTTCACGAAAAAAAGTAGGATGCAGACTTTCAGAAGAGAGTGCAAATAAGTGAAAAGATTATAGGTAATTATTAAGTTAGTTGCTCTTATAGGCCGTTTAAGCTTTTTTCTAGCTAATTTCCCTTTCTTTGGAAAGAATCAAACCATGTACCATGTATCTGTGAACCATTACACCAACCTTCAATCCCAACAGAACAAGTTAAAATCAGTAAGATACCAACTTCAGGTAATACCATAAGCAGAATAATCACCAAAATGTCAATCAACATTGACAATAACATCACCTCTAAGAAGAAGAACTGAGGATTGCTTGCAGGTCAAATAGAGAGGTGTACATAAATTCATGATAAAGTAAACTTCTGACTTTTTTTTCATTTCCTGGATGAGCAGGCAATAGTAGAAATTTTTTTTTGTTGTAAAGAGATTCCAGAAACCACATACTAAATTCATATTTCAGATGGTTAGGCTTGCCAGAAAGTCTTATAAACTGAGGAGCATAGATGTGGAGAACTTGACTTGATTCTTATACAGTACCAGATCCAGGAAGGGAGCTTTTTTTTTGGCTCATCTTAAAATTAAGGTGTGTGTGTGGTGGGGGGGGGGGGCACCAAAACATGAGATGGCACCAGGTGCAAAAATAGCTAGATACACCTCTTGTGTTTACTGACTCTCAAAGTACAGGAAAAGTGTGAATGACAGAACACTGACACAATATATGGAGTCATAGGTCTGAAATAATTTTGGATTCATAATGAAAAAGAATATCCTGATCTTGCTCCGAAAGATTTGAGAATTCTGCTGCAAATCTCCATTGCTTACTTAAGCAACTTTAGATTTTCAGCTATAATCAGTATTGAACAATGGAAAAGAGTCAGGCTTCTGTTGATTGAAGACATATTGCATGTGTCTGTCTGAAAGTCAACTGCTGATTCAGCAGCTCTGCCGAAGGCATTGGTCACAAGTATCACAACAATGAAGAAGGCCTTAAGGCTGAACTGGTAGTGATTTTATGATTATGGGCTAATTTATTCTGTTGCTATTGACATGACAAATTCAGCATTTTAAAGTCATGTCACTGTTATTACTCCAGTTTACTAAAATATAGAATGTCTCAATTCTCACTGTTTGCAATTGTTATTAGCAATATTATAAATAACATTGCACTAAAGTGCCATTTTCAAAGGTCTTTCTGCCAGTTACTATTATAACTATAAATATACACTCACTGAAAAAATGTATTATAAAATTGGTGCAAAATGAAACATTGGGTTTTACCAGTGCAAAAACATTGAAAATTACTGTAAACCTATATAATGATCCTCCATTGTAGACTACATTGATGCAAATATCTCTAACCACTATAGCCCAAAGTCTGAGAATTGCATTCATTGTTTAAAGTCTTAGCTTTAGTACTAGAATAAAAGTAAAAAATAAAACACTAGCAGCAACAAAATTCACTTGACTCCAAGACTCAAGTGAGGCTGTGCTGCATAGACCACTTTCCATATAAAGTGCACCAATCCTGCGGCTAATACACTTTATAATAAGTAATACTTACTCTAAAATACAGGCCTTCCCCAAACCCCTCAGCAAAGCTAAAATGGGAATTTCTAGGAATCCCTGATTTCAGTCTCACCTCTTTGAGGATATTTGCACTGGCCTGAATTTCTCTGATGAATACAATGAACAAGAAAGCCAATGATGTAAAACTCTGAGGACCACAGGATGTAGGCTAAATGTATATAAGGAATGAAACTCACAAAAACACCTAACAATATATTATATCTAATTATTATTTATGACATTAAATGTAGTTCAGTGATTTAGGGGCACAATAACTAAAAATTTCCCTTCATCTTTGTGAATGAGCTTTTTGCTTATTACTTTAGAAAGTACACTTTCTATGCTGTGCTTTTTATAGAAGATTGCTATTCTGGAATTTCATTGCAGCTCTGTGTTGAACTTTAAATTAACTACTTTAACTGTTCAAAAGCATGGTGTTATAACCAAGTTAAAAAAATGTTGAAATATATAGAATTTTACATCTGATGTATTGAGAACTTAGTATACATATATTGTGGTCAGTAGTTTCACAAAACGTTTTAAGCAGAAGTCAGGCAGCCCTCAGGTAGAAAATAGCTGTTATACCAGGTTATAAGAACAAAAGCTCTATAAAATAATGCCAGTCCTAATTTTCATGACAACCTAGGGTTGTAAACTAAAATGACTATTCAACTGAGGACATAATGCATATATTTTCTTGACATTAATTTCATCCAACCTTATGAGTAAAGGTCAAACAGACCTCCAGTGGAAACAAGCTACAGTACCATACTGTGACAAAAATGTCTTCTGAAAACACTAGATTTTCTAGATGTATATATTGAAGACAATATGACTGTATTGAAGACAATATGACAACTCCCCTAAGAAAGGCTACAAAAAAAAAAATCAAGAAAATGTAATAAAATACTTGAGAACAAAATACACTCAAGAATGCAATGCTATTTCCAAGGATTTCACTGTATCTCAGTTCTGATTTACATGGCATCATGCTGCCTTTGTCAGTACTTGGAGTGCAGATCACAGCCCCAAATGGCACCATCAGAAATGTTGCATTGGCTGCCGAAACACAATTGATTGTTTACTTCAAGTTTAATGACCAATTAGGGCACATATATATGTCTGTTAGCTGCAACAGATGATCTGATCAGAGATCAAACAGTTTCAAGAAGGAAACTAGGTACACTGTCAGACTGTGACAACAAAAGCCATCTGAAATGTTGGATTTACTTGCTGTAGATAAGATGCCATATATAATTTCCCCAAGGCAGTTCACAATAACAAAATCTGGGATTTCTAATAAGGTACTAGGATAGAAAATACATTCAAGAATGCTATTATACAAACAAGGATTTCACACTGCATTGTGTTTGATAGAAAATGGACTATAAATCTCAGACAGTGGTTTCACCTTCGATAACCACATTGCCACAACAGTCAGGAAATCCTTCTATGTGGCACACCTATCACTAAGGGCTTTTCATCCAGAAAAAAGGAGGTCATTGTCCCACTGTACTCATCCCACATTAGACCCATTATAGAATGCAATGCCCCGTTTGGTATGTACCTCTCAAGACATCTGCAACAACTGGAAAGGCCACAGAAATACCTCACTAAAAGAATCACAGGCCTAAAGCAGATGCCCTACACTGACCGCCTTAAAAAACTCCAGCTATACTCTGTCGCATATTGTCTACTCAGAGGCGATCTCTGCTTAACATACAAGGCCATGTCAAACCCAGAGCTGTTGGACATGCTACACTTAAAGAAATCCCAATCCAGGGATCTAAACCTTGTCATCACAATAAACAAAACATGCTGGAGGGATAGGTTCCTGACCCAGAGACTCCTCAGACTCTGGAATAGATTGCCCATACATGTCAAGCAGAGTGCCTCTTTGGCCCTCTTCAAAAGGAACCTTGACGATTGGATGGGAGAAAGGAAATTCACCCCAGGGATCACGTCAGTCGCCTTGCTAGACAGGGGTCCAGGGAAGTAAATAATGTGGGAAGAAATAGCCAGGAAATTGTTATGGCTAGGCTTGTATAGACCCTAGGGCTGATAGCCTAGTACCAACCTATGAAACTATGAACTTATGTGGTATACCCATATCCTATTACTATGTCAGAGGGCTGAAGTAGAGAAGTTGTGCTAACAAACAACAAGACCTTTAATTTCCATGTTCCATTTCTCATTCATTTTAATGGAAAGGTGAAGGGTAATTTTCTAGCTAGTAAAATTATTGTATAAGGTCAAATGATTACCATCCTACTAGAAAATTTCACTACACTCAGCAATGTGTAACCATAATGATATGCATCTTGTCCTTGAACTTTACTACCTTATGGACAGTTGTGAACTTTCTGAGAAACTTCAGAATTTGTTCCTTATCACTTTTTGTTTTACTGCAAAGACAAAGTGGCATTAGCCTCTGCACAAACTTTCTCCACATTTTCTTCAGTGACCTAAGCATGTAAGGAACCATTCCGTTTGACTATGATCGTTTAGATTTCTAATAAAAAGATTTCAAATGAAGACTCTACGGAGACATCTAAAGCAACTTTATTTTAGTACTTATCCGATTCTTCTTCACTATCTGTCATCATGGTCAACTGAAGCATGGAAGATTTCATAATTTCAGTGCTCATTTCATGCATATTTTCAGCTTATATTGCACACAGTTCCATGCATACCAAGCAGACTGACCAATGTACTGTTTTTATTAAGCCTTCAAAAATATGAATTCTAAAATGATTATGATTTTTAATAAGCTTATCTGAAGGAACTTGAGAAGATATCTTTCTTCTTGAAAAATCTCAAGATCTCCTTAAAATGTAGTATATTGTTTATTTCTGTTAGAAATTATATTTTTCTTTCATTCATAGTTTCATAGTATAGTACTAGGCTATCTGCCCTAGGGCATTTATAAGCCTAGCCAAAGTGTATGTGGCTTTCGCCACTCCATGTAATGATACAAAAGTGTACAATTTAAATTAGATTTAGTTTATTGTGCCTCTATCTAGCAATGACACAGAGATGACCCCCAGGGTAAATCTACGATCACCTATCCATTCGTCCAGATTTCTCTTGAAGAGAGTCAGTGAGGGGCTCTGCCTAACATGGACAGGTCCGAACATGAGATGCTCCTTGCTTTGAGCTGAAAACATAAATAAATGCTGCTTAGTAAATGAATGAAAAAATGTAATATATTAAGTATTTCTCATGTGATATTTAAATGTATATTTGTGTTGCTATTAAAAAAATAACTTTTGCATGATTTTATCAAAAATACTGTATAACCAAAATTTTGCTAAACTGGCTAGGGAATATCAGTATATTTATTTTAGTTAGAAATACTGCAAATGTTTTTCTTGAAATACCTGCATACGTGGTTTTCTGTAATGTAACTAGTTGAACTAGTATAACAGAAAAGCATATCAGAATGGCTAAGAATACACAGGATTGTATGTAACATATTAATTAACCTCTTCAGTTTACAATCTGTTGTTCATTCATTAAGTAAACAAACACACTAGAAGTCTGGTTTTGGTATGGGCAGTATAACATTCAATACCTTCTCTTTTGCAGTGTCATCAGACTTCTGCTTTTTTTAATATTTTATTTTTCTGTTTTCAGTCTTTATACCTGTTACGCATACTTTTCAACTGCTAGGATTTAGACATAGCACAATGAATTTGCTCAGCTTTTGCCTTGCTCCTGTTAGATTTACTTATTTTCGCATAAAGTCAGACTGAATTATAAGTATATACTTGATTAAATAAATAAACCAAGCTTCAACAAAGATTTCCTGTTGCTTACAATATAGAGTCTAGTACAGGACACATTTCTATTGTAAAAAGTAAGAAGGTATCTCTTGTTCCTGCTCCCCTGCTATGATTTCTAAGGGTCAGTGCTTTGATATTTAATGCTTGTAGGCTGAGAGGTATGTTGCTTCCAGTTGCATTCTAGCTCAGCTTAAATGGTCTGTCTTTGTGTCTGTCTCTCTGCAGAGACTAGAACGGGGTGAAGGCTAAGCATCAGGATATTGCCTGTAAAGTTTTATTTTCTCTTAACATTTTCACCGTCCTGGTAGTGACTGTTAGATGCATCGCCAAAGCTAAACCTGTGGGCTTCCCCACTAGTGTGTGTGTGTGTGTGTGTGTGTGTGTGTGTGTGTGTGTGTGTGTGTGTGTGTGTGTGTGTGTGTGTGTGTGTGTGCGTGTGCGTGTGCGTGTGTGCGTGTGTGTGTGTGTGTGTGTGTGTGTGTGTGTGTGTGTGTGTATGTATCTGTATGTGTCATTCTACACAAAAATCTGTCTTCAGCTTCCCCACAGAGTCCTGCAATGTAAAGTAAGATGTTCATTGTGTTACCCTGCTGCAGTCATCACACTTGGGTTATCCTGTCATCAGGCGGTCCCGCAGTCGGCCGGAATTCCAAAGTCTTGGTCCGGCGTCGGTTGCTGTCGCCTCTTCCCTGACATCAGTGTGCCAGGGGTATATATAATGCAACCGATGCCATTTTCTTCAGTCTTTCTTGCCGCGCGGTGCCCAAAGCAGAAGCAGTTCACAAGTGCCGGTTGGCCAACTCCTGAGATTTTTGAATTCGAATTTCAGACCGAAGTCTTCTATAAAGCTAAGTACCTCATTGGGGAAACTTTTCTTGCCTCAGACCGATGTCAGAAAAAGTTAACAATTGTATTTCTTGTGGGAAGCAAATGCCTCATAAGGATTTTCATTCTTATTGCATACCTTGCCTAGGCCCAGACTACGACGTCACTACTTGTCGGTTTTGTGCTAGGTTTAATAAGCGCACTATTAAAAGACGCTTTGATTTCACACGGCACTACTTCGGTAGGAAATTTAACTACACCATGCTGTCGGAGCAACTGACTACCGGTGTGCACAAAAAATGCAAGGATAAGGGCAGACAGCCCAGGCCTAAGCCAGATTCTGAGGCCTCGGTTGAGCAGGTCTCCGGTTCTCCAGTCTTCAGTGAGGCTCCTACACAGCCCCTGAATATCACAGATCTGGAACCCGAGACCGCTACGGAATTTTTGGCGGAATGCACCAGGCCGATGCAGCCATTTAGTTCAGGCCCTTCCGACAACTTTGCTACAAAGGACGTTGGTGCTACAGAAACACCATTGGTTTGTGAAGGCGTTTTCAGACCGACGACCCTCACCATTAAAACGTTTTTTAAGACGAAGACTCCTACTAAATCAAAAAGGACTGCACTTCAGTCTCCTGTTCAAGGCCCCCTGCCTAAGAAACAGATGCTCAAAATGGCTGAAGATTTGATTTCTTTAATCAGGGGTTCCCAGCCCCCTCCTGACAAAAGGCCTAGACAAGAGGAAGATTATGCATCCTCTGAACAAGTGTCCATTTCTTCAGACTCCTTTGAGGACCAAGATTACTCCTTCTCTCCTTATGAAGATTCTGATGCTGAGGAGTCTTTTCCCTCAGCTTCTCCTCCTGAAGACTACTCCTTTGGGGAAACTTTACACACTATGAGGGAACATTTTCACTGGGAAGGTCATGACTACTCTGACTTGAAGAAAAGGCTCAGAGAGTTTCTTTTACTCCCCCAACACAGACCACTTGCCATCCCACCAGTTTTGGACATTGTGGATGATGTTTACTTAGAATCCAGTTTGAACCCAGACTCTCTTCCTCCTGCTCTGGCTAAGCCTGACAGATACTATAGAGTGCCTGATTCCCACAAGTTTCTTTACAAAAGCCCTGTAGCTGATCCAGAGACTATCTCCCAGGGTCCCAAGGGGGCTAAAGCTTCTATGGCTAAAAACCCAGTTCCTTCTGAGAGGGATTCCAGAGCACTAGACAGGTGGAGGAAAAAGGTTTACACCTCTGCCACACTAGCTATGAGGGCACTGAATTGCCAATTTCACATGCTTAAGTATCAGCAATTCCTAATCTCTCAGTTAAAACAAAGAATAACCACTCTCCCTCAACAATCTGAATTGAAAGAAGTACAGGATCTGTTGCACACCACTGAGCAGGTGGGCAAACATACCTTACAATGTGGGTTTGATTCTCTGGAGGCCTCCTGCAGAGCAGCTGTCACTGGGTCGGTTATACGTAGGCATGCTTGCTTAAAGGAACAAACTCTGCCTGATCATGTTAAAGCAAAACTACTAGATGCTCCCTTACAGTAGGATGTTCTTTTTGGAGTTAAAGCAGAAGATGTTTTAAAGAAAATGGAGGATAAGGCAAAATCTATGCAGACAGTCAAAGATTTCCTACAGGTACAACCCCCTCACTTCAGCAGAAACTGGCCAACAAAAAATTGGTCCTTTCCAGCTACTGACAGACCACAGAGGGGTAAATACAGACGCCCAAGGGGTAAAGGACAACCACAAGCCCAGTATAAACCTTGCCAATGGGGCACTACAACACAGAAGGGAGGAGAAGACAGGTCTCAATCCACCAGAAGGCAAACTCAATGACTTGCACCTCATCTGGCCAGGCAATACTCTCTTGGCAGCCCCCTTGGTGGGAAAACCAGCACTTTTTGCAGACAACTGGCACATTGTCACAAAGGACAAATGGGTCCTAGACACAATTTTACGAGGATACAGATTCCACTTTCACACCTTGCCAATGAAAAGAGGAATGCTAAACCTGCCACAAAATCAATGGGCAGAGGCACAAAAGCAAATTACACTTCTCATGGACATGAGAGCCATTCAACTGGTACCTACTCGCGAGCAAGGCCAAGGATTTTACTCAAGACTCTTTCTAGTTCCCAGAAAGGACAATGCCTGGAGACCAATTCTGGACCTTTCAATTCTAAACACTTACTTACAAGTACCCAAATTCAAGATGCTAACACTACAGCAGCTACTTCCCATGTTGGGCAAGGAAGCATGGCTAGTAATGTTGGACCTCAAGGAGGCATACCTGCATGTCCTTATCAGACAAAGTTGCAGAAGATACCTCCGTTTCATTGCAGGTTCAACCCATTACCAATTCTCTGCGCTGCCCTTTGGCTTATCTACTGCGCCCAGAGTCTTCACAAAATGCCTGGCACCAGTAATTGCATACTGCAGACAAAGAGGAATTCAAATATATCCATACCTGGACAACTGCCTCACCCAAGCAGAAAGCAAAGACATTCTCTTACATCATCTGGCCTTTGTAAAGCATCTACTAAACTGCCTGGGGTACACAGTAAATAAAAAGAAGTCAAAACTAGTACCCTCACAAAAAATGACATTCCTGGGTGCCAGCTTGAATACAATGGCCCAGAAGGCTTATCTTACGCCAGACAAGCAACTACAACTGACTCAATATTTCAAGACAATGGCAACAAAGACTCAATTAACTGCAAGAAAAATTCTGTAGACCTTGGGCTTCATGGCATCTTGCATACTAATAATACCATTTGCAAAGCTGCATATGAGGAAATTACAGTGGTACCTAAAAAGCGTATGGTCTCAACACAGCCACAGCTTGGACACAATGATATCTCTCATTCCCTGCCTACAACAGGAATTTCTATGGTGGTCACAGGCATGTCACCTCAACAAGGGTCAGCCTTTCACCTTGCCCCCAGCCAGGCAAACTATCACAGCAGATGCTTCAGATTACGCCTGGGGGGCACACATGGCAGGGCAATGCATTCAAGGCCTATGGACTGCAGATCAAAGAAATATGCACATAAATCAAAAAGAGATGCTAGCTGTACAGAAAGCTCTGACAGCCTTCAAGGATCTATTACATCCAGGACAACTTGCAATAAAGATGGGCAACACCACAGTAATGTGGTACATAAACAAGCAAGGGGGTACACATTCCTACCCTCTATGCAGGCAAGCAATGATCTTATGGAACACAGCTCTGGCTTACCAAGTTCAGTTACAAGCTCAATTCCTGCCAGGACAGAAGAACATATTGGCAGACGACCTCAGCAGACACATCAAGGATCCCCATGAGTGGAAACTAGATCCACAAATATTTGCAGTGATAACTCAAAAATGGGGCCTTCCAGACATAGACCTGTTTGCCAGTCCTCAAAACTATCAACTAACAAAATGTTGTACAAGGACATTTCACCATCAAGCTTGGAAAGTGGACGCACTCTCTTTCAGTTGGAAAAACCTGACAGTATATGCCTTCCCTCCATTGCCTCTCCTCACAAAGGTTCTTCTGAAAGTCAAAAAGAAGAGGCCACGACAGATTCTCATAGCCCCAGACTGGCCACACCAGCACTGGTACCCGCTATTGAGAAATATGTCCCACAGCCCTCCATGGATATTGCCTCAAATCCCCCATTTGCTCACACAACAAAACAATCAGATTCTACACAGCCAGCTCAAAACTTTAAATCTGGCTGCATGGCAAATCTACTAAACATCCAACCAGCTCCTCTTTCCCAAGCAGTTCTGGATGTTATTCTGGAAGCCAGGAGGCCAAGCACCAGGAAGGCTTATTCGGACAAATGGGAAAAGTTTTGTGCCTGGAACCAAGCTAAAGGCCAAGACACAATTCAGCCACACATGTCTCACATTCTACAGTATTTAGCTGAGATGTTGCACAAAGGACTTTCTTTTTCCTCCATTAAAATCTATGCTTCAGCTATTTCAGCTCACCACAACACGGATCCACCTTTATTTTCACATCCTCTTCTAAGGCAGTTCCTCAGAGGGGCAAAAAATATTAGACCACCCAGGAGAGCTCCTACACCAACATGGGACCTCAGTTTTGTTCTGGAAAAACTAACGCTACCTGCCTTTGAACTAGCTTTCTCTGCAGATCTTCAGTTCCTATCATGGAAGACTGCCCTGCTGCTAGCAATAACTTCAGCTAGAAGAGTCTCAGAGCTACAGGCACTAATGGCAGTGGATTTAAGCCAACACCAACACAACAAAAATAATAAGAATAGCAACTCTAACACACGAATCCAGCACTTTTACCAGTTTCTGCTTTATTGCTTAAACGATCTGGTACCTCGGCCTTTCGCCTTCAATGGATCACAATAAGTGTCTTCTTCAACGGATATATATATATATATATATATATATATATATATGTATATATATATATATATATATATATACACACATTAATTTAATAGCAATTGGCACAGACAACTTCATTAATCAATTAATATACTTAACATTTAAAGTGACCATTCTTACAAAAAGTTCTAATTTAAAAAACTAATGGCAGTGGAACCTTTCCTCATTTTTCATGAAGACAGAGTTTCTCTACGAACTAATCCTTCCTTTATGCCTAAGGTGGTTTCCAGTGTGGCTTTAAATCAAACTATCCACTTACCCACCTTCTTCCCAAATCCACAGAACAAAGGAGAGAGACTCCTGCATTCCTTGGACATTCACAGGCAACTTCGTTACTACTTGGACAAAACTAAGGCTTTCAGAAAATCTGACCAGCTCTTTGTATCCTATGCTACAGCTTCTCAAGGGAAGGCTATATCAAAACAAACCATTTCTAAATGGATAGGTCATTGCATACGTTTCTGCTATACCCATCATGGGAAACCAGTCCCTGCTACCATTAGGTCCCACACTACCAGGGCAACAGCTACTTCTACAGCCTTTCTCAGGGGGGTTCCAACCAAGGAGATTTTAGAAGCTGCAACTTGGAGTTCAGTACACACCTTTACCAAACACTATCACTTACCTCTTTACTCTAAGACCAGGGCGGGGTTCGCCACTGCAGTTCTGCAGGGCCTTATAGCCTCCACTAACCCTGTATGATACCTCCCCCCTTCCTTAGCTTTGGGATTCAACCCAAGTGTGATGACTGCAGCAGGGTAACACGATGAACATAGTACAGTTTTGTACCTACCATAAATGTAGATGTTCGAGTGTTCACCCTGCTACAGTCCAGGTTACCCTCCCTCCATCCCCTCTGATCTACTGGCTAAATCTCTTCAATACCTTACTGATGTATTTGCTTATAGCTGAAGGGATTTTGTGTTTGTGCAGAGGTTACTCCATTTGGTACTAATTTCTGACCACCTTTTTGGGGGCACCTGACATCTGGGGCAAGAAAAACTGAAGAAAATGGCATTGGTTGCATTATATATACCCCTGACGCACTGACGTCAGGGAAGAGGCGACAGCAACCGACGCTGGTCCAAGACTTTGGAATTCCGGCCGACTGCGGGACCGCCTGACAACAGGATAACCCAAGTGTGATGACTGCAGCAGGGTGAACACTCGAACATCTACATTTATGGTAGGTACAAAACTACTTTCCTGGCCTTGGTTGCTTCCTGTCTTGTTGCATTATCACCTTCATTATCTAGATTGGCTTTAGTGAAACGAGTTTGCTGCATCCCTCCCCCCAGTGACTGGGGAGTTGGCTTCAGCCTTTGACTTAAACCATTCTGGGTACCTCACCAAACAACAGGATTTGTTAATTTAACCTGACTCACTGGGGCTTTTTATTTTTTCCTCATTGTTAATTAGATCATCAAATGTTGTCAACAACTGTCTAGTGTGTGCCACATAGTTCTGTACATACCATGAACACAGATAAGAATGCTCCTCTAGAAACAACCTCTGTTGTAGTTGTAGTGGGACAACAGCTAACAATTATGTATAAATTTATTATGAATGTGAATTTTAGCAACTACAGAAGTATGTATATTTCTAAATGCAAAACAGTTTTAGGATGGAACATTTTCTTGCTACACTCCTAGTTTCTTTTTATATTCAAGTAAGATAGATATTTGCTATTTTAAATGCAAGAACCATCAGGAAGACCACAAAATAAAATGCACCCAGCCTAGCTGTCCCCATACAGCTATGGCAGAAGGTATACTATACAAAACATCTGTCAACTTTAAAAAACAGAAGCACAACTTAGATAAGGAAAATGCTGAGTATAAACAGCCGGTGACTCTCTCTTTGCAAACTCTGTAAGTAGATCCTGGAAATCTCTTCCAGCTGATATTACCTTACTTTCCACCTTAGGTCAATTTAAAACTAGACTCAAACAACATTTGTCACTTAACTGGCTATGTCAATGTATCAAGCCTGGCTAACTCTCTCTAGAATGTGTAAAAATCTGTTAACCAGTTTACTGTGTAATTTAATTTAATCCTGACTTGTGCTCAGGATTAACTGTAACCTGGGGAACTTGTTTAACTTGCTTACTTATGTAATCTCTGTAAATAGTCCATTTGTAATATGCAATGCTGGTATTATGTAATGCTATATCTGCTTACCCTTGGAGCTTTTCTCCCCGGGCCTCTGCTGAAAATGGACATGCATCCAGTCGGACTATCCAACAAATGTAAAATAAAATAAAATAAAAATAAATAAAACCAGGAGCTAAAGAGGACAGGAAGGGTATTTTTGCATCACATAAGCCACACTGGTTTATATTGTTTTTTTTTAACTTCCAGTAATGTTCATCTTTGAATTCGATGAGTTGTGATTCTACTGAATAAGGCTTTATACAGATTGCATATATTTTTATTAATGGAGTGTCTCGAATGGTTTTCTCTTCTATTTTTAGGTGTGAGTTTATCTTTTTTGTTAATAGTTTTATTTTTTAAATATCCACTGTTGACCTTGAAGAAGTGCAATACATGTAGTTTTAAACATACATATCATCTACAAGAACAAAATTACATTTAAAACAATGATCTTCTTATGTCAGCAATAACATCTCATACAAAAAAATCATCACATATCACCCTGTCACCCTTGTTTCATAATTCACAGCTAATGTTTCATGCAACATTATTTCCTCTTAATTTATTACCTATATGATATATATTTATAGAGTGGTAGACCGACTCATATAGCTTACATTACTTCTTAATCTGTTTAAACAAATAGATATATCTCATTAGAAAGAATAATTTTAATATCATTCTGTATTCCATCTTACCCATTTAATCCATAATAGCTTTGTCCTCAGTTTAATTTCTCCAAGAATTTTGGGTTTCTAATACCATGACAGGAATGGACCCCATTCCGAAGTCAAAGTATGATTAAAGTCCATGAAATTAGCATTGTTTTGATCATTAATGATAGCTAAAAGTGCTCTTCTCAGCACCCACAATATGCCCAGAACTGACTACTTCTGTAATTTGTATGGCGTTAGATGTATCATTACCATATGTAAAGCATAGGATCTTAGGAGATTACTAGGCTATCAACCCAGACATCATTTTAAGCCTAACAGTTTCATCCCAATGAATACCATAGACATGCTAGTGAATACCCAAGATTGCATTTAGTGATGACTGCCCATGTCCAGGAGGGTTGTGGGCTCTCTCCCCAGTAAGAATTTATGGTGCCCCATCCACTTGTCCAGGCTCCTCTTGAACAGTGTCATAGAGGTGCTCTGTTTTCCATGAATTGGTAGCTTGTTCCAAAGATGCAGTAGTCACTGGGAGATAAATATGTCCCTCCAGCATGTCCTATTTAAGTCACAGATCATATTGAGGTCCCTGGAATGGGTAGCCCTAGTCCCATTTTATTTACGGATATTCAGCAAGTTCATTAGGTTTGGGTACTGGATTGCTCTGTAGGCCAGGCATAAGTCTCCCCTGAGAAGTCTACATTATAAAGAGTATAGTGACAGGGACTTTAGCTGGTCTGTGTAAGGCACATGCTGGAGCCCCTTGATCTTCTTTGTTAGAGACCTCTGAGGTCTCTCTAATTGCAGTAGGTGCTTAGTACGGTACATTACAAATGGGGTGTTATACTCAATTATGGCCTGGATAAGAGCCAAGTATAGGGGGGTTATAACTTCTTTGCTCTCAAGGTGATGCCTTTACTAACCAAGTGTTTTTATTTATTTATTTATTTAACATTTGTTGACCGGGAATGTTCGACTAGGTTTCACAGAGCCTGTTTTCAGCAGAGGCTCAGGGAGAAATGCTCCAGAAGTGTTCTAAGTAGAAAGCTTTCTTTACTATAGTAGACACATGGTGGTTGAAGTTAAGGTTGTAGTCAACTTATGATCCCAGGTCCCTTACCACTTCATGGGTACTTAGGGTATTGTTGTTGATGTGATAGTGTGAGTGGACATTGTTTGTGCTGAAGGGAATGATGATGCATTTCTTTGCATTCAGTTTGAGACTGTGACTAATGCACCAGTCGGTGATCTGCATGAGTCCCTCCTGGAGTATACCAACATCATTTGGGGATTCGATGATTGCATCTAGTTTGCAGTTGTCTGCAAACTTGATCAGCCACAACCCTTTAGTTTTGACCTGAATTCTGAAAAGTATATACCAAACATTAGGAGGCCTAGCACTGACCCCTTTGGCACCCAACTGGTAACACATCTGCTGGTTGATGTGGAGTCCCCCACTTTGATAGTGTGTGTTTGGTTTGTGAGCCAGCTGGCAATGGAGGGGTTTGTTTTCAATTAGCTAAATTTATTGGTAATGCCTGAATGCGGGATTGTGTTAAAACCTTTTTCCAGGTCGAGGTATGCTGTGTGCACAGACTTGCCCTTGTCAATGGCCTTGGTCACATTTTCAAAGAAATCTACTGGATTTACCAGGTAGGATCTGCCATTTACATAGCCGAAGTGGCTAGGATCAAGGGTTTGAGGTCACCTATGTCTTTATTTATGAGGTCCATAATGATATGTTCCATAACCTTACAGATGAGGCTGGTCAGGTGCATGGGTCTGTAATTCCCTGTGTCTGTTGCTAGGCCACCTTTGTGGAAGGGAATAATGGTTGCTGTTCTCCATTCTGCACGAACAAACCCTGTGGTTAGGCTATGACTGACAAGGGTACTTAGTGGTGATGCTAGTCCATGTTTTAGTCTGTTTAGAAGACAACCTGGGATATCGTATGGTCCCATAGAGGTGTTTTTTGCCTTAAAAAGACTTTGAAGACCTGATCTTCAGGTATGTAGGGTTTGGGGTAAGGTTTGTTGTAAGTTAGGAGGGGATAAGGGAGTAAAGGAGGAACTGGCTCTCCTTTGAATGACACCAAAGACTGAGCCAGTTATTGAAATCCATCATTTTTTGTTTATACTGTGGCACCATTCTAGGTGAGGGTAGTATGCTGCTCAAGGCTAGGGACATACCTGCCTGGGACATATACTCAGAGAGCTCAACCATATCTGTCTTCATATAATCCAGTGAGGTACATCTCAGGTCATTCACACTAACATGAGCTATGACAGAATCATACCGGTTGTTGCTGAGAGACATGAGTGCATGCATGATCTGATAAAGCCTTGCACCAGACAGGCAGCTGACATTGACTTTCTCCTTGTCCACCCTGGTCAGTGGGGCAAGTGTGTGTCTCACTACTGAGTCTCAGATGACAAGAAAATTTGTTTTTTTAGTGTCACGCCTTACTGGCTTGGTGGGTGAGACACTGGTATTGCTATGTGTCATGGGTGCTGTGGGAACTGTGTTAATTGTAGCAGTCTTGTGCTTTGGTGGTATCTGGTGTTTTGTTAAGTTTTTCGAGAGAACCTCCGTGTATGTGGATTTACATTTTTGATGCATACTATGGGTATGAGTAGTGGTTTGAGTATGAGTAATGGTACTATGTGAATATGTAGTGGTGGATGAGTTGACAACCTTCTCCGTGTTACTGTTTTGAGTGATAGAGAACATGGATTCTAGATTCTTGGTGTAAATGCATCTCTCACACTCTGTACTAAAGTGTGCTATTAGTAGAGGGTTGTCTATGTACATGAGGCAATTGCTACACTACCTCAAGAAACCCAAGTTAACAAGGTTGGCAGGAGAAACAAGGGTATCCCAACTGTCCATAATGCTAGGTTGAAGACTGTTGTCACTAGGGGTTGCTATTTGGAATTGATGACTGAGGAACTCAGTTGATGGATATTTCTGCTTGGATTTTAGGGAAAATTTGTTGAATTTAACTGTCAGGTTTTGGCACACAACTGCGTGGCACTGTGAGATGCTGTGCGACATGCAAATAAGCAGAAACCTGCTCAAATGCAGGGCCTAAATACGAGGAGCCAAAAACTTGAAAAAAACTTAAAAAATATTTGAAAAGGACCAATGAGGATGCCTATCCCAAGCCTAGACTGTTGTTCCATTACCAGACAGGTCCCAGTCAGCACGGTTCTCTCACAAAGGGGCAGATAGGCCCCTTCCAATCCAAGATGGCCTGGAAAATGTGCTGAGAACAAACAAACCACTACAAACAGTTCCAGAAGCAGCAAGCCTATATCTGGACTATGCTACAGCTACTAGCTACCCTAGTTTCAGTGGGAAACACTACAGAATGTTTAAAACAGCAGTAAATAGCAGTGAGACACTGAAAAAGTTTAAAATAGCAGAAAATCAGCAAGGCGGCTCTAAAGAATGTTTTAAACAGTTAACGGATCACTTATTTAAACACTGCTTTGTGGGAAAACTAGAACAAGCAGAACAGATAGCGTAAAAACAGTGAAAAATACCAGTAAATGCTTAACAAACAATGAAACTAAAAAACAAGTTTTATAAACAGTGAAAACAGCAATAGAATTCGATTCAACAGGCACAATAAAGCAGACAATTGCAGTTAATCAGTGTAGTTTAGTACACTGTAAATAAATACAATATAGAAGTAGGCAGCAGGCAATAAAAAAGTGTAGTAAATAGTATAAATAAGCAAAGAAAAAACAGTCAATTTATGTTTTTTGGAAGCCCAGAAGCCTCTAGTCATCTGATATCTCAGCTCAGAGTTGTGGCTGGTAGCCTACCTCAGTTCAGCTTGGTACAAATGGATATAAATTCTGTTATATGAGACCCATTGCTGTTACTACTATTGGAATTCTCTGGGTATCCTTCTTCCACATTACCCTCATTTCTACATGCATGCTTGGAATTTTATGACTTTATGTCTTCCTGTACATAAGACACTATAATCACTGTGTGTAGTAACTTCAAAGATCAATGCTACTTTTGTTTTCTTTCCATGGACTACTTTATCTGGTTTTCTCACATCTATTTTTTAACTGTTGGCAATTGGTGATCTCATGTGATATAAACAACATAATTATCTAAAATGTTTTGTGGCTCATGTTTCTAATGCTTTTTAGCTACTTCAGTATTGAAATGTTTGCACAATCATCAATACGACATTCCTGCCACATTATTATGCCTTTCAGTATACAGCCCCTCTGTCATTAGTGTAATACACCTAGCAACAAGATGTGTGACTGTTTTCCATTCTATTTTACAGAACCAGCATTTGTCTGCTTCTCCCACAAGTTGAATGGACATTGTAAACCAACATGTGTGTTGTCCGCTATCCTGGGCCTCCAATATTATCCTTTCATCTTTTGGTTTAAATGTACCTCTCCTTAACACTTCTTGGTTCAGATCCTGATTGACATGAACTTGTTGAGATGTTCTTCATGTTTCACACTTGGGTTATCCTGCCAGGGGTAACCCTCAGTCGGCCCGAATACCAGAGGCTTAGTATTTCTGCGTCAGTTGCTGTCACTCCAGGACTGACATCAGGTCGTCAGTGGTATAAAATCATGCAGCCGATGGCATTACATCAGTCTTTCTTGCCGAGGAGTCCAAAGCAGAAGCAGTTCGCATGAGTGCCGGTCGGCTGCTACCTGAGTTTTCATTTCCGAATTGAAGTTGAAGTCTTCTACAGATAAGTACCCCTATTGTGGATCCTTTTTCTTGCTCTAACTGAGGTCAGAAAAAGTTAACAATTGCCTTGCCTGTGGAAAGCAAATACCACACCGAGACTTCCATTCTTACTGCATCACCTGTTTAGGCCCAGACCATGACATACCTTGCTATCACTTTTGTGCTTTGTTTAACGCCAGAACTATACATTGTCAGGCCCTTATTGTAGCTAAATATTTATGCTATCAGTCACCATATTCCAATATGGCTTAGGTAAGCCACCCAACTACCGATCTTCTGAAAAAATGTAAGGATAAAGACAGAGACAGACTGCACAGGTCCAAAACTGGCGAAGACACTTCCGTTAAGCTAGTCGTCAGTTCACCGGTTCTCAGTGAAGCACTTTCGCAGCCCCTGATGCCCGCTTCTGCGGATTTTCAGGCCGCTACCAAGACCCGTTCAGAGTCCAGTATGCTGCAAAACTCTTCTTTGACTATGGGTCCTGCAGATGTCTCTACCTTGGATGGGTCTGGAGCCATTGACTAGGCACCAGCTTCTGAGGAAGTTCTTTGCACTACCGATACTTGACACAAACTGATGACTTCTTTTGCGTCTTCAGTTCTTTCTAAAACTACCGAGTTTCTAAGGCCCAGGGTATGAACTATGCCAAAAAAAATGATAACCCAAGCTCAGGCACCTGCTTCCTTGCATCAATCTCAAATGCTTAAAATGGCAGAAGACCTTATCATGCTTATTAGGGGAAGACAGCCTACCCCTTCCAAAAGAAAAAGAGACTTGTCCCCATCAGTTTTATCTGACCAGGAGTCCGATGACTCTGAAGTTTCTGAATATGAAGACATGCAACCCTTTTCTGCCTATGGGGATTCAGATGCAGAAGAATCCATTCCTTCTGCCTCTCCTCTGGAGGATTTTTCATTTGGTGAAACCCTACATACTTTAAGGGAGCATTTCCAATGGGAATGTCAGGACTACCCTCAGTCCAAAAATAGACTTAGGGAATTCTTAGATTTACCACCTCACAGACCTTTAGCCATTCCTCCTTTCTTGGATGTTGTGGATGATGTCATTATGGAATTCAGTTTGACTCCTGACACCCTTCCTTCTGCTCCCAGGAAACCTGACAGGTATTACAGAGTCCCTGGCTCTCACAAATTCCTTTTCAAAAATCCTACTGCTGACCCAGAGGTCATCTCCCAAGGACCTAAAGGAATAAAAGCAACCAGAGCTAAAAATCCCACTCCCTCGGACAGGAATTCCCAAGCTTTAGACAGACGGGGTAAAAAAGTATACACATCTGCAACTCTTGCCATTAGAGCACTAAATTGTCAGTTCCACATGCTGAAATACCAGAAACATACCATGGAACTCCTCAAACAAAAAATGTCTACCTTTCCTGCTTGTGCAGAAAATAAAGAAATACAGGAGCTTATGCATTATGCAAGTCAAGTTACTAAACACAACTTGCAATGTGGCTTTGTCATTCTAGAAGCATCTTGCAGGGCAGCAGTCACTGGTTCTGTACTTAGAAGGTATGCTTGGCCAGACCATGACAGACCATGTCAAATCAAAACTATTGGATGCACCATTGAAAAAGATAATTTGTTTGGCACCAAGGCAGAAGAGGTCTTAAAAAAGATGGAAGAAAAAGCAAAATCTATGCAGACAGTTAAAGACTTCTTACAAGTCCAGCCTCCAAGGTTCAGTAGGCATTGCCCTTCCAAGCACTGGTCCTTTCCAGCCCCCTCCAGGCCATCTTAGACAAAACCTAGGGGAAGCAGACCCCCCAGACAACAGTCCCAGGGAATGCGGAGATCTAAGCAATGGAGTTCCTCCACTTCAAAAACAGGGAGTGCTAAGCCACACCCTTACAGAAAGAACTCACAATGACTTTACACCTCCACCCTTTACCTCTGCCCACCTGCTTGTGCCCCTAGGAGGAAAACTCTCCTCCCATGCAAACAACTGGGCTTCTATTACCAATGACCGATGGGTCCTCAACATAGTGTCCCAGGGATACAAATTTTACTTCCACACTCTGCCAACCCCTAAAGGGTTCCCAGATCTTCCTCCAAACCAGTGGGCAGAGGCCAAAAAACAGGTCCATTCCCTGCTCTCTATGAGGGCAATACAGCCTGTTCCTGCAGAACAGATAGGCCAAGGTTTCTATTCCAGGCTTTTCCTGGTACCCAGAGAAGAGGGCACCTAGCGCCCAATCCTCGACCTATCAACTCTAAACGTCTTCCTGGTGATACCAAAATTCAATGTGCTCATCTCCAACAGCTTCTTCCTATGCTTTTCAAGGATGCTTGGTTAGCTACCCTAGACCTAAAAGAGGCCTACCTACACATCACAATCAGAGAATCTTGCAGGAAATATCTACGTTTCAGGACAGGATCTATGCACTTTCAGTTCTCTGCGCTGCCCTTTGGCTTATCCACTGCTCCCAGAATTTTCACAAAATGCCTGGCTCCAGCCATTGCTTTTAGCAGCAAAGAAATACTCAAATTTACCCTACTTAGATGACTGCCTGATTCAGCAGACAGTCAGGAAAAGCTATTACAGTACCTGACCTTTGTAAAGGACCTACTGACCTTCCTGGGGTATACTATAAATGAAAAGAAATCCAAACTAGTGCCCACTCAAAAAATTGTATTCCTGGGAGCAAGCCTGGACACAGCATCCCAGATGGCATTCCTTACACCAGAAAAACAAGCCTACCTGACAGGCTATTTGTCTTAACTAGCCACCAGAACCCAGTTATCCGCAAGGAAAATCCTGCAAGCTCTAGGGTTCATGGCCTCCTGCATTCTACTCATTCCATATGCCAAACTGCATATGGGGAAACTACAGTGGTACCTAAAAACCTTTGGTGTCAACACTTTCAGGACCTGGAAACTATCATACCCTGTCTAAGGAAAGATTTTCTTTGGTGGGCAGCAGCATGCAACCACGACAAGGGTCTTCCCTTCTCACAACATCATGCCACCCAGACCCTCACCACAGATGCATCAGATTATGCCTGGGGTGCACACCTGGACAGCAGGTGCATTCAGGGCCATTGGAGCCCAAATCAAATACATCTGCACGTCAACCAAAAAGAGATGCTAGCTGTTCCGCATGCCCTGACAGCTTCCAGACCCCTACTCACCCTGGGGCCTCTACTGATCAAAACAGACAACACCACAGTGATGTGGTATATCAACGAGCAGAGAGGAACTCACTCTTATCCTCTCTGCAGGCTCACCATTACCCTTTGGAACACAGCTACAGCCATGCAAATTCACCTGCCAGCACAATTCCTGCCAGGCTTCCTAAACTCTCTGGCAGACAACTTAAGCAGAAACCTGCTAGACCCACACAAGTGGCAGCTAGACCACAGAACCTTCAACCTTGCAACTTAGAAATGGGGCACCCCGAAGGTGGACCTCTTTGCCTCCCACAACAACCACCAGCTCAGCAAATTCTGCACCAGGGAACCTCACAGCAAGGCCTGGAAAGTGGATGTTCTATCCTTCCAATGGGTAAACCTCTTGATCTATGCATTCCTGATAGCCCCAGATTGGCCACACCAGCACTGGTACCCACTTTTGCACAGCCTATCACCCGTGTCACCATGGCACCTACCTCAGATCCCAACTCTCCTGACCCAGAAGAATGGAGAATTCATGCATCCACAATTGCAGACACTGAACCTGGCAGCCTGACTTATTCCCTGATCTCTCCTCTAGCTGCCAGCTTAAGCAAACAAGTCCTGGATGTTATACATGAGGCCAGATGCCCCAGCACTAGAAAATCCTATGCTGACAAGTGGAAAAGGTAATGCACCTGAATCCAGGCTAAAGGAGCTGAAACAGCACAGCCCTCCCTACCTCTCATCCTGGATTACCTAGCAGACCTACTACACAGGGGCCTATCCTTCTCTTCTGTTAAAATTCATGCCTCTGCCATCTCTGCTCATTACAGCACAGAGCCACCTCTCTTCTCTCACCCTCTCATCAAACAGTTCCTACGAGGGACTAACAATTTAAGGCCACCCAGTAGAGCTCATACCCAGCTTGGGACCTTAACTTTGTGTTGGAAAAACTTACACTACCCCCTTTGAACCTGCAGCTTCAGTAGAGTTTAAATTCCTCTCTTGGAAAACAGCCTTGCTTCTGGTCATCACTTCAGCTATGCAGGGCATCCTAGCCAGCCCCCAGTCTTCTTGACTGCCTCCAGCCTTTTCTTCAGCTTTGGGAATCAACCCGAGTGATAACTGCAACAGTGAAACATGAAGAACATAGTACAGTTGTGTACACTTACCATAAATGTAGATGTTTGAGTGTATTCACTGTTGCAGTCCTGGTTTTCCACCCTCCATCCCCCTTGTCTCTCTCTCTCTCTCTTCCTCACTCCTTATAGGGAATTTTTGGTATTTACTTTCTACTGGTGGTGTTCTTCCACCATAACCTAGCTCCATATTTAGGGGTTCCTGACAGTTGGGGCAAGAAAAAACTGATGTAATGGTGTTGGCTGCCTGATTTTATACCACTGATGACCTGACGTCAGTCCTAGAGTGACAGCAACCAGCGCAGAAATACTAAGCCTCTGGTATTCAGGCTGACTGAGGGCTACCCCTGGCAGGATAACCCAAGTGTGATGACTGCAACAGTGAATACACTTGAACATCTACATTTATGGTAAGTGTACACAACTGAACTTTTTCTGTACTTGCACCTCCATTTATGCCTTTTCTACATTTCTTGCCTTCTTTTCTGATCCTTCTCCATGTACACTTTTTTTGTTTTTTTTGTCTGCTTCTGGTTTGATTTCCATTCCTGCTTTACACTGATATGCTTCTGCTAAACTAAGCAGAGAAGCCATCTTAGACTTGTCCACTTCATGTCTTCATGTTTTAAAATGTTCACTATGTTTAGATCTTGTGAAGTCATCAGATATATATGCAGTCCCATGACTATAGATCCATACATGTAATCGATTTCAAGAAGGCCTATACCTCCTTCAGAACAAGGAATATATATCTTGGTATACACTGATTTTTATGTATCATTTAATAAGTGGAAAGCTTTGCCTTTTTTTAATTTCTCCGAATCTTTTGGGTTTCTAGTACCATGACGGGAATGGACCCCATTCCTAAGTCAAAGTACAATTAAAGTTCATGAAATTAGTATTGTTTCAATCTTTGATGTCAGCCAGAAGTGCTCTTTGCAGCACCCGCAATGTGCCCATTAATGACTCCTGCAATTTGTATGGAATTACATATATTGGTAATATATCTAAATACAATTATTTTTTATAACACCCATTGCTCCTACTACTATTGGGACTGTATGGGTATCTTTCTTCCACATTGCTCTCATTTCTGCCTGCAAATCCTGATATTTTATGAATTTTTGTCTCTCTGTATGCAAGACACTGTAGTCACTGGGTATGGAGATTTCAATGATCAATGCTACTTTTGTCTTCTCTTCATGGACCACTATATCTGGTTTTCTAGCATCTGTCTTTTGAACTGTTGGTAAAGGATGATCCCATGTGATGTAGACTTCATCATTTTCTATGATGCTTTGTGGCTCATATTTCCAGTGTTTTTCAGCCACTTCAATACCATAATGTTTGCACAATCCCCAGTGCAATAGTCTCGCAATATTATTATGCCTTTCAGTATACAGCCCTTCTGTTATTAGTATGTCACAACCAGCAATGAGGTGTGCGACTGTTTTCAATTTGGTTTTACAAAACCTACATTTGTCTATTTCTCCCACATGTTCAATGGACTTTGTAAACCAACATGTACATAGCCCACTATCTTGTGCGCCAATATTAACCTTTCATCTCTTGGTTTGAATTTGCCTCTTCTTAACCATTCTTGCATTCATTCCTGATCAACATGAGGTTCTTCCAAAAGTTTTCTATACTTGCAACTATATTTATGCATTTTCCACATTTCTTGCCTTCTCATCTGGTCCTTCACCTTATATTCTTTCTTTTGTTTTTTGGTACATTCAGTTGCTGCCTGATTTTTATCTACTTCTGGTTTGATTTCCATTCCTGCTTAATGCCGATATGCTTCAGCTAGTTTAAGCAGGGAAGCCATCTTAGATTTATTTTCCTCATGCTTCAAAACTTTCACTACATTTGGGTCTTGTGAGGTCAGCAGATATGTGTGGAGTCTTACGATTGCAGATCTACACATGTAATAAATTTCAAGGAGGCCCATCCCTCCTTCAGAACGGGAAGTATGTAATCTTGGTATGCACTGGTTTTTATAGATCATTTGATGAGCATGAAGCATCCTTCTTCTTTTCCTATCTAATCTATTTAACACATTCTGGGGGACAGTCAATCACTCCAAAACTGCAAGTTAGGACAAGAAGAACAAATTGGTTTATAGCTTGGATTTTGTTCCTAGATGCCAATGCTGTTTTCAGGATTAATTTAAGTCTTCTAAAGTATTCCTTACTAAGTTTTATTCATATTTGTTCATCAGTTCCCAAATATGTCTACACTTCCTCTTGCTCAAGTTGTTTTATATCACATTCTTGTCCCAGACTGATGTTTCCTTGGCGCTGCAGTTTTCCTGCTTTAAAGATTGCTTTTGCACATTTATCAAGACTAAATGATTTTCTTATATCTGAAAAAGTTTTGACAACTTGCGGTTGTGCTTTCAGTGCCTCATCTGATGAGCTATATAGTTTTAAATAATCAACAACGAGAAAGTGAGAAGTCTTTACAGTTTGTTGTTTTCTAGGAGCCAAATTATAACCATGGCCTAAGCTGTTAAGTAGACAGCTTAATGGGTTAAAAGGGCAAGGCAGAATAACAGCGGGGACAGAGAGTCACACTGGAATATCCGCCTTTGAATTTTTATTCCTGGAATAATAATTTGCCCTTTATCATGGCTTAATTTGTAAAGTGGTCTGCCACTGTTTCATGGTCACTGTAATGTAATTGATCAGTGTAGGGTGTATCTTATACATTTTAAGCACTCCTTTATCCATGAATGTGGGATACTATCAAATGTTTTTTTGTAATCAATCCAAGCCATACTTAGATTCTTCCATTTTTTACAGTTCTTTACTATAACTTTATTTAAAAGTAAATGATCCTTTGTTCCATATGACTTTCCTTCATTGCTCTTTTGTTCTATTGCCATAATTGAGTTTTCTTCGAAATGACTATAGACTGTCAGCATCAATTCCAGTGTAAAGTTTACATATCGTCAGAATGCAAGTTATTGGTCTATAATTTTTAGGGTAGCTTGCAGGTTCACTCTTAAGTAGGATGTTCTTTAAGTATGCTATACTGCTTCATTGGTGCTATCAAACTCACCATATTAACCGATGCTTCTACACAATGTCCTTATCACCCTCTATTAGCATGAATGAGTTGCAACTGGGTCTGTAAATACTTCAAATTAATTAACTTGCACATTTTGGCTGTACAATACAGGTCAACAAACCACATTTAAATTGCATTTATAATTGTGGGAATTTATTTGGAAGTAGAAAGAATGTCTGCAAATATTTCCAGAAGGAAAGTGACCATTCTGTAAAGAAATGCCACTTCTTTAATGAGACGTCCTCTCTTTTTGCCTGATGCTGTGCATGTAAAATTGCAACCATGCAGAGATGAAATATGCTACAATGCTATTATTGACATGAGGGTTTGGTGTAAGAATACCAGTAAGAAAATTGTACTGCATTCCTAGTAAATTCTTAACAATTTATATACTTTACATTTTATAGACAAAAATGTCTATATTGTCAAAACAGATTTACAAGACTGACCAGAATATATGAAAAGCATCCATGGTGGAAATGTCTTCACAAATGTTGCAACTAGGTGAATCATCTTGTCCCTTTTGTTAAATTCCATGAAATCCTAAATACATGCTTTATTCTTATTTAAAAGTTTTGGGCTCTGCAGCAGACCATCTGCTGTCACTTGCATTTTTTCTTGATCTTGGATCAGGAGAATCACTGCTGAACCACATAGATCTGGTAATATAATTTCTCATTGTCTGAAAGGAGATTGAAGCATCCCAGTACAGCATCACAGTCATGACTATAGGGATTATTTTGCATGCTTGGCTGACACCCCACCGCTGAGACCAGTAATCAAGGAGCTTCAATCTTCACCGCTAGCACCAGTGGGAGACATACAGTGGGAGGATGACAGGTGCACACACAGTATTTCCCGATACAGCTCTCTGCATAAAGTGCAATTTCCCTTAAGAGTACACAGAGACCACAGTCAGTCCAGGGCTGTTTTCTCCCTCTTTCTCCAGATCCCCATAAGACTCCGTACTGGCACAGCTATAGAGTTGAGATCTCAGCTGTGTGGCCAAGCTTAGACCTCCAACACTCTCTCTGTCCAACCAGTGCATTATGTCCCTGTGGATTCACTTTAGAAGCTCAAAATACTGAAATCTCGAATTTCAGTATCTCGAGCTCAAGTCGTCAAATCCACAAAACAACGAAAAGTAAAAACTGCAAAATTCAAAACCTCGAATACCGGAAGTTTTGAATTTCACAGTTTTACTACACACACACACACACACACACACACACACACACACACACACACACACACACACACACACACACACACACACACACACAGACCATCCACCACACAAACACACACAATCACTGTGCTACATGAAAGCAGGGGGGCAAGCCCACCTGCACCCCCCACACCCCCCCCTACTTAAATATTCTCACTCCAAGGTCGCACTACATACAAACACACACAAAACACCACCACACAAGCTACTTTCTCTTCCCACATACACATCACAGCAACAAAACGCACTGACACACACCACAGCCCCTACCCAAATCCCTTAACACACACACACATTTACCTGAATACATGACCACACCGGAAATTTACAAGCACAAAATTCAAAACCTCCGTCATTCGAGGTTTTGAATTTCGCGCTTCTAAACTTTTGCTATTATGTGGATTTGGCTTCTTGGGCTCAAAATACTGAAATTCGACATTTCAGTATTTTGAGCTAATGAAGGGAACCTGTCCCTGCCCATGTAGCTGACAGACACACTTTTGGAGATTTGATTTACACACACACACACACACACACACACACACACACACACACACACACACACACACACACACACCCCTGGGAAAGGCTAGCACAGGTATACTAGCTATGCACCCTTTTTCCCAAACTATAAGGTAGTTATTACTTCCAGCAGCCAGTTCCTTATCAGCTACTTTAAGGCCTTTAACAAAGGGTGTCCAATTTTACTGTGTAATGTTACTATCAATACAAATGGTAGTTTGACCAAGAGCAAGGCTATTAGAAGTGGCCTACATAGTGTCACCAAATAAATATGCAAGTACTCTCTGAACTTAATATATCTAGACAGATCAGCCCCAGTGAAAAGTTTAATTATATTTAATAATAAATAATAAAAGAACAAGACAATACTAAATATACATTTACAGTAAAATCAGAGTTCAAAAATCACAGGAAGTATTTAAAACAACACTACAGGACAGTCTCAAATAAATAAATAAAAATATCTAAGCTAATATTTGTTATATTTCTGACTATATTTAAGTGAATTACTATACCCTAGTACACTTAATTAATTAGAGCAGCAAGGCAGATGTGGTGAATAGATCCTCTAGCTGATGTTGTCAGTCAAAGACAGAATGTAGAGTCTTTCTCATAGAGTTCTTAAATTAATATCTCAAATATTACTGCTGGGATAGCTTGCAGAATTATATCATTTCTTGTCATCTGACTCTATCCCAGGTAAAACCTCCGCTGCTGGAATCTGGCATCTGACTGTGACAATACCAAGACAAGGGCTTTTGCTCAGATCTGTGGAGCTGTTGGAAGTCATAAAAACAATAAAACACTTCCACATCTCAAGCCTAGTAATTATTTCTCCTTCAAGACAACACAAAGACCTCCCTAGTATAGGCATCCTGTCTCTTCCTGTCATACAGTAATTTATCATCTAGTTTTCTGAAGTTAACCTTCTGGATTCCAGTTTCCACTGTTAAAATATATACATCTAAACAGTTACAATACTGTATGTACATTTCTGTTCTATTCCAGTAGGGTATGCTGTGGTTATATTTTAAGCGCTTTGCAAAAACCTTTTCAATACACACTTCTGTACCAGCAGTTTGATATACACCTGACCTACAGTTCTAATACATTTTTAATACAAACATTTTAGATGAATGATGTTGCTATTCACAAATGACATATAATTATTTACAAAATTCCAGATAGCTGGCCTGGATTTTTAAAAGCTATGTTTTATGATTGGTTATTTTACTGTGATAAAATATTTGATTGGTCTGTCACATATTATAAAAGGATTTCAGTACCTGTTTCTGTTAATGGTCTGAACAAGTGGTTTGTGTGACCATGAAAGTGCTAATCTTGTTTAATTTTGAAATAAAGTTTTATATTATTATTTTAAGTATTCTATCAATGGAGCTTCTTTCTACATTATAGTTCTGTGTCTCAGTGTTCATATGTTAATATTTTTGTGGATTTACCATTGTGTGGTTTTGGACACTTTTTATCCTGGGCAGATAGTTTCTACAGTTTGATTTAGTTTAGAATTGTATTGTCCTCTAATGTTCTAATGGTCATATGATTATATGTGACATGTGATCTTTCTTTATAAAATGAATGGTTTTGGATATCTATAGTTATTCTAAAGAAGTCCTGGATAGGTGTGACAAAATCATTTAATAAATAAATGTATTTTCTTCTTGTTTCTTTTTTTAATCCAAATATTTTAATGAATTTTCCAAAAACAAAAACAGCAAATTCACAATATTTTCCCATTCTAGAATAAAATATTAGCTTAAGAAAGAAAGAAAGAAAGAAAAAACTATCTGCAACATGTACACAGATCTGAAGTAAAATTGTAGATCACAAGTAAATTAAACAAGTTCTGTTAACAGAAATGTCAGTTTAGAAAGAGTTATGATCCATTTGCAGTTTCAATAAGTGATAAAATCTTTATCCAAGGGGGTCTATATTATATAATCGAAGACTAAAAATGTCAACTCACTTTTAGTCGACATGGAAATCTTGAACCTGCAGTTCATTGAATGGCCAAACTTGGAAAGAAATGGGTAGGCCAACAAGGAACACCACAAAAAATAGACACTTTTAACTGGGGGGGGGGCTTCACCCACATACCCCCATAACTAAATATTCCAACTCCAAGATCGCACTACAGTCGGAGAAAGGGCAGATGTAATGGAACGGCCAACCGATTTCTTTCCCTTGGAAAGAAATCAATGATTTGGCCATTCCATGGACTGCAACTTCGACATTTCCGTGTCGACTAAAGGGTAGTCAACGTTTTTAGTCCTTGAACAAATTATATAGACCCATCCAAGGATAGTTAATTATAGTCTTTGGATAATTCTGAATTCTTGGGTCTTAATTTCCTTAATTGCCACTTCTATCACTGAAGATAGGAAATCTTCCAATGTTGGAGAGTAGTTAGTTTTCCATCTTCTGGTAATGCATTTTCTGGTGACAGTCAACATTGACCATAGCAAATAAGAGTCATTCTTGTTCAGACAATATCCTTCATTTACATTAATATATATATATATATATATATATATATATATATATATATATATATATATATATATATATATATATACACACACACACATATATATATATATATATATATGTGTTTTTGTCAGTGAAAAAGAATCAGTGAATAATGCTTTGAAAAAAAAATCATCAATACTATTCCAAAACCTTTTAGCTTAGAACAGTCATAAAAATATGTACCCAATTAGCATTAGTATATTCTTTGTATCTCCAGCAGGAAGCTATAGAACAATTATTAAATTTAACTATTTTATCTGGTGTCAGAAATGACCTATGAAGGTATTTCCATGTGAAAATACTTGAGTAATGAGACCATGAGGTATGTTTTATGGATAACATTTTTTTTTTGTTTTTCATCTTGTCAGAAATTAAAAGAACGGCCCTTAAATATAAAGTTCCAATATTTCTGGTTTACAGAAGAGTTATAAACAATTAATATATTATATAATTTCAAGGTAATATTGTGTGTGGTAAATTTATTATACAAAAAATCATTTATAAATGATATCATTATTGGTCTTTTCTGATAAGATGAGTTTTTAAGCATTCTGTATAGATCATGGGTATAAGTTAAGACACTGTGAAATGAACCAGTTCTGAAGAGGCAAATTGTATTTTTGATAATGAAATCAAAGTTTAAAACTGTCACATCATTTATGCATTGCTGCCAGCATATGAAATTCTTAGTTTCCTAGTAATCTAGAATATTATGATGTATTTTATCAGGAAAGTTTCTTATTATTTTAAAAGGCATTAATAGTTCAAACCAAGTCTTAATATGTGCATTGGAGTTAACAAACTTTCTAAAAAGTTAAAAAGGTGATTTAATGAGTTTAATTTGGTGTGTATAGCAATATTATGTTGAATAATATGAAATAAGAAGAACCAGAACTTATTAGAATGGTTATTTAGTGACAGTTTGGCTAAGGAGGGGATTTCATTAATGAGTAAGGTGAAATGTAATGACTGCCAGTTAGAGTGATAACTAGGGTCTATCCAGTTTAGAATGACTTTAAATATGGATGCATTTATGTACATTTCAGTATCAGGGAATTAATGCCTCCTTGCTCCCAAAGCCTAATATGATGGCTAAATTCTGCTTCTGTTGGGAAACCAAAGGAACTTCATTAATGATTTGTTTATATTCTTGATATATTTATTATTATAAGAAAAATTAAGAACTAGAACCACATAGAATATTTTTGGTAGAAGTGTCATTTTAACTAATTTTCCAATTATATATATATATATATATATATATATATATATATATATATATATATATATACTTATTGGGTTTATAATAGTTTTATAATTACAATCAATAGTATTTTCTGTAGAGTTACATAAAGTTATTCCTAGATTGTCTAGAGAATCTATGAGCGTGCCACTAATATGATGATTGAATGATTGTAAATTTTTCTTTTTGTTTAAAAGCATGTGTTTGAATTTTGATTTATTAAAATGTTGGCCTGAGATTTTCTGGAAATAGTTCACCACAGAATCTAATTCTAGTAAAACTGATTGTGATTTAATTAATGTGAGTAAGACATCATCTGCAAAAAGCATTATCTTGAAGTTATACTTTTTGTAGATATCTATAGCTATGATTTTTTAATTGTCATGAATAAGGGCAGCAAAGATTTTGATGGCTAATGCAAATAAAATAGGGGCAGGGGACATCCATGCTTGGTGCCTTTGCTTATTTGGATAGATTCAAAGGAATAAGGACCTAGTCTAATATAAGCTACATTGTTTTGATATATGTTTTTAATTAAAGAGTTAAAAGAGGAAGGAATTAAAATAATGTAGCACTTCAAACAAATATTCCCAGTCGACGAAGTTGATGGCCTTCTCTATGTCCAAACTGATCAGTAATGCTTCTTCATTTTACTTGTTTAAGTATTCATTAAAAGCTGAAATGCTTTTAATGTTGCCATGTGTGTGTCTTTTGTGCATAAAACCTGATTGGTCATCATTTATTATTTGCATTAATGGAACCTTTAGTCTATCTACAAAAATAGACAAAGATTTTATAATCATTATTTAATAATGAGATAGGCCTATATGAACTACAAAGGTGAGGATCCTTATTAGCTTTTAATATAGGTGAGATTAAAGAATATATTCAAGAAGGTGGTATAATGCCATATGATTGGACTTCCAGTAATGTTTTATTAAATAAAGACAGTACAGATGTGGGGAACAATTTATACATTTCAGTGATGATACCGTTCATCCCGGGGGCTTTGTTGGGTTTAAATATTTTAATTTTTTGCTTACTCTCCTCTAGTGAGATTTGTGCTTCAAGAACTGTGTCTATGTTACCAGGGAATCATAGCTGATTAAGTGAAGGAATGTCTAATATAATACAGTCTTTAATTGAATGATTAGAAACAAAATGTTTAGTTTAATGAAACTTGAAGGCATCTAAAATATAACCTAAGTCTGATACATATTTATTAGAACCTTTATGTAAAAGTTTGGTTATAATATTTGATTTGGTATATAACTTTGCTCTCATTGATAAATTATGCATATGTTTAGGGGATGATGCATAAAAATTTATTTTAAGTCTTTCCAGTGCTTTGTTAGTTTTATGGGATAGGATATCTAAATATTAAGTTTTTCAATTTTATTCGCCTCATTAGGGATAAGCTGGGATAAATTAGATTTAATATTTGAGAGTTGAGGTTGAATGTTTTGTAATTCTAGCTCCCATTTCTTCTGTTTGTTCTTGAAGCATGTTATTATTTTACCATAGAGATAGGCCTTTAATGCATCCCATACCATAATTATGTTAGATTCTGGAGTGTGGTTTGTCTCTAGGAAACATTGTATCTCAGACATGATCCAAGGTTTAAAGTAATTAATTTTGGTTGCATAGGCTGGGATTCTAGTTATAGGGATAAGCCTTTTATAATTAATTTGAAATTCAAGGGAAAGTGTGTCATGATCTGAGATGGGACATGGAAAGATTGCAAAGGAGGAAATATTCAACCTTAGATCATTGGAGACTAAGATTCTATTAATTCTAGTCAGTATTTTGAATCTGTAGTCTGAGTGAAAACATTTCAAAGAGGTAGGCACCTTAATGGTAAATGTATCAAATAAATTAAGTTTAGCTATAGGTGAGAGTCTGAAATGACATTTATTAGTGGAGTCAGTGCTATCTAATATGCAGTTAAAATCTCCACCTATAATAAGGTTAGCTTTACAAACATTAGTAATGTGATCAAGATTTTTTTTTAGCAGTTTTCACTCCTAAGACAGGAATCCAATAAATGTTGGCTAGGGTCCCGATTCTGTTACCAAATTATAAAATGAGTATAGTTGGAGGTCCTTCTGGATCTTCATATTTATAAAGAATTTGGGGAGAACAGCCCTTTTTGTTTCCCCAAAGAATCATAACCCCTCTTTTTCAGTCTTATGAGAGGCATGATCAAGGTAACATAATTGCTTTGGGTTCAAATTTCTATTTCAGAAGATTTAAAATGTGATTTTTGTAAGAAAACTACCTGGGCTTTATTAATGTTCAGGTATTTAAGTAAATGTGATCTCTTCCTTGGACTATTTTATCCATTAATATTTAAAGACAGCAAGGTTAACTCCATTGGGATTCAAGTAAGAAATAGTAGGATGATATACTTGTAACTGCTATTATTATAATCCAATAAAACTTTCTTAAAGATATTGGAATAAACGTGTTAATTCATTGGTACCACACTGACAAAAACTGCAAATTGATATTATGAAGGCATGCAATATAACATCAGACCTATACAATTTGGTAAATAAGATAACTAACAAGTTAAACACAAAAATTGATTTTTTGTTCACAAACATGGAATTCAAAGAATTCCTAGTCTGGTGGACAGACAATGTTCTAACAGACTACTTTCAGAAATTTTTCTGACCATCCCGAGAAGCTCCAATAAGTCTTACAAAGGAGTCAATTATACAAAATAGAATATTCTGAAAGTGCCTATTCTGAATATAAACACTAGTGAAGAAACAAGAACGACAAACAATCGCAAAGTATTTCATCCACTGATCAATTTTAGTTCTATTAAATATATTAAAGTTATTGAGTTTGAAACTAAACCCTCTATAATAGTACCCATGCCGCCCACAAATGCTGGATGGATAAAATATGTATGTGTTATAGCAGAATATATAGAAAAGATATGATACTATGTCACTGAATTTATATGATATAGGCCTATTATTATATCCGGAGTCATACAAAATATGTTTCTGATTTATAATAGACCTTCACTGAAGTGATTTCAGGTAAGATAAAATATAATAAGCTAACAGCAATGATGTAAGCTATGAAACTAATGAACAGTGGACCAAACACCTGACAACTCTCACTAATTGACTGTAAGGATAATTGATTTATAAGGACTAAACCAGCACAAAGCACTATAAACATTTGTCTTCAATATGCAACTGATTAGCTAGATAATTAAAATGATCAGTTCTGCTTAACAACAAAAGAGCGATGAATACTGTATTAATGGTCCCCAATGAAACAAGGGATAAGTGTTATATAATAAAAGCAAATAGTGTGCTCATCAGATTAATATTTCCTTAGAAGTGGGCTACAATCACTTCAGATAAGGTAGAGGTTCATTCTTAACAGTTACTATGCATTCATATTAGTATGTTATTAAAGCCCTGTACATATATGAGACATATAAGCTCCTATTGTTAACAAATGCATAATATTCATTCTAGTGTAATGTAACACAAGTTAGAGTTCTAATCTTGAAGCACTACCTATTTCAGGAAGATATTACAAGAAATCATATTCCATTAATCTTAATAAGAGTGGATAAACACACCTTGCAACTAAACCACTGACAGTATGTATTAGTGTTATGAGTTCCTGCTTTCTCTAGGTAGAACTAAATGTTGCTTCTTTTGCAAACTAGTCTGTGATAATCAAAAGTATAAAACACTAAAAAATGCTACAGCTTCACTTTATATGCATTCCAGATAAAAAGTCAGTAACTGATGTAATCATTAGATGATGGGTTTATATACTAGTAAATTAAAAAAAGATACTCATATACATATATATATGTACATACGGGACTACTTCAAAAGACTGAATCCCAAAAGACTGAAAATTCAAAATACTAACACATTTTAAAGCAGAGGGCAAGTCCCCCACACACCCCTCATATGGGTTCTGTGCCCTTCAAGACACACACTCACACACACACACACACACACACACACACACACACACACACACACACACACACACACACACACACACACACACATACACCTTGCTAACTATATGCATCAACTCCAAGTTTGCATAACAGTGGAGAAGGGGCACATTTCATAATTCAGTATTTTGAATTTTCATTCTTTTGGGATTCAGTCTTTTGGTTTTTCAGTCTTCTGAAGTTGACCCGTATATACATATATACACAAAGATACACACACACACACACACACACACACACACACACACACACACACACACACACACACACACACACACACACACACACACACACATACTATGACAAATGAGGTACTGCCAGCACAGCTAGCTGCAATTTTGTAAATAATTATATGTCTTTTGTGAATATCAACATGATGTGTAAGGATACTTGTGTTACAAATGTATTAGAAGTGTATGTCATGTGTATATCAAACTGCTTGAAGGTATTTTCAAATTGCTGTTTGAAATGTAACCACAGTGTACCCTATTGGAAAAGAATATAAACGCACATGCACTATTTAAATCTATATATTTTAACAGTGGAACCTGGAATACAGCAGGTTAACTTCAGAAAAATAGCTGAAATTAAATTACTTTATAGCTAGGCCATAAAAAGATGTTATTTTTCAATTTCAGTGCAGCAGGAGACACAAAGTCTGTACTGGAGACACGTGCTGTATTGTCTTTAAATGTGGAGGAATGCAAATTGTTTTATGAGTTCCACCATCTGCCAAAGGATCTGAGGTCTATTTATTTTCATAGCTAGATGCTAAATACTGCCAGATTCCAGCAGTGGGGGGTTTTCACCTGGGATGGAGAAGGATGACAAGAAATGATGACAGTCTGCAAGCTATACCAGCAGTAATATTTGAGAGGATTCATTCACCACATTTGCCTTGCACTGAAATAAGTTTCTAGGGAACAGTTTAATTCTCTTAGATATAGTCAGGAATATAGCAAAGCCTAGTTTAGATATTTTGTCTTTATTTATTTGAGACGGTCCTCCAATGTTGTTTTAAATATTTTCTGTGATTTTGAACTTTGATGTCACTGTAAATATATATTTAGTATTGTCTTGTTCTTTTATTATTTATTATTAAATACATTTAAACCTTTCATTTTGGCTGATCTGTCTAGGGATATTTAAGGTTTGAGAGTACTTGCATATTTATTTGGAGACACTGTGGGCCACTCCTAATAGCCTTGCTCTTGGTCAAACTACCATTTGCATTGATAGTAATATTACACAGTAAGATTAGACACCCTTTGTTAAGGCCCTTAAAGTAGCTGATAAGGAGTTACTGATGGCAGTGATAACTACCTTATAACAACCTTATAGTCTGGGCCAGCCTTTCCCAGGTGTGTGTGCATCTGTGTGTGTGTGTGTGTGTGTGTGTGCGTGTGTGTGTGTGTGTGTGTGTGTGTGTGTGTGTGTGTGTGTGTCTAAATCATACCTCCAAGAGTGTGTGTGTGTCAGCTACTTGGGCAGGGACACAAAGCACTGGTTGGACAGAGAGAGTCCTGGTGGTCTTGGTTTGGTCACTCAGCTGAGATCTCAACTCTGCAGCTGTGCCAGTGGGGAGTCTTATTGGGGATCTGGAGAAAGAGGAAGAAACTAGCCCTTGACTGACTGTGGTCTCTGTGTAATCTTAAGGTAAACTGCACTTGATGCAGAAAGCCGCATCTGGAAATACTGTGTGTGTACCTGTCATCCTCACAGTATAGGTCCTCTACTGCTGCCAGTATTGAGGATTGAGGCTCCTTGGTTACTGGTCCAGTGGTGGGGCATCACACATACATACATGTACACATACACATATGATAATGACAAATAAATATATTAGTATTAATAAAAATTAAAACATTGGTACCTTATCTAAACAGTAAAAACTTATCATTTCTAGTAATGCCTTGACATAAACAACTATCTGTACTATCATTTGAGGATACAGTTATAAGTGTGCTGCATTAATATAAATAATATCACCACTTACTTGCTGTAAAAAACAGAAATCATAACAGCTTGCTGCGGTATCCATAATATGGAAAGTGATAGTAGTCCAAAGTTTTAAATATTTGATTATTCAACTGTAAATATTATTAAATCTTTCTGGAATCTGCTGGCAAGCATAACAGACTAGAAAAGGGTTAAGAAGAGTACCACAGTAAAAAGTTTCCCTTAACTTCCTGTGTAACAGTAAAAGGGTAGTGCTAAGACTGCACATTACAGGGAATATAATTTGCAGTTAAAACTGCTCAAGGCATGCATTCTAAGTAAGGAAAGCTTCAGTCTAGTTAAGAAAACATTCTAATAAGTAAATTAAAGTGTAAATTGCTAAAAGTATAAAAAAGGTTTCATGGCTAGCCAAGGCCATTTTGAAGTGAAAAAAAATGGCCATGAATGAATGATACTCACCTGGATTCACGAAACTCAGTGTCAGAATAGCGTTATTCTGACACGGAGTGGTTTGTGTCAGTGTAGAACAGCAGCGAGCCTTGAATATTAATGAAGGCGCACTGTTGTAGTCCTATACAGACATGATCTTTGTGTACGAGTGCAGGGGGTGCGTCTGAGAGCAGTGTTCTCACAATACACATGCCCCCTGCACTCCATAATTGCCATACGGCAATGTAATGGTGGGAGCGTCTGCGAAATACCTCTCAACCTCTTAGAGTTTAAGAAATCTAGAGAAAGGAAATAAAAGTCTGTCTCACAGACTTAAGTTGATAGAATAACAGGTTATGCATTAGCATGAATGTGCTGAAGGGTATGAAGTGTAAAATGCAAATGTCTGTCAGTATTATCTAAATGCAATCTTTAATGATCTGCTACTAATCTACCCGTAAGCCACAATTCTGTGAAAAATGGACTAAAAATATAAGGCAATATCTGGGCAGTATGTGACAATCTGTACAGTTGAGAGGTGTGATGGACACTGTGAGCGTCTGTGGAGCATACCTCAAATGCAAAGCCTGCTATGTCATCACCATTGTAAAAGCACAGCCCCCCACCAATAATGTTGCAGAAATCAATGTGCATACCCCTACAGTACAAAAATAAAACACAGCAGTTTAAATTTTTTTCATTCCACAATAAAGTTTAAGTGTAGCTGAGTGGGTGTGCGCATCACACATGTCTGTTTAGCCTAACTTACACATCATAAGGAGCTAAATAGATATATTCTCCAGCACATAGCAGTGTGGAAATAGTAAAGTGGTTAGAGCGTTCATCTTGCAAGTAGTTGTTCCTGGTTCGAGCTCCAGTAAAACCAATTAATATTTTACATGTGAAAGCAGTACATCATTTATTTTTTTTAATAATTAGGTAGTAAAGAACACGTATTTGTTAACCAGAGTAGTGTAGTAGGTCCAGATGTGAAGTGTGAGTGCAATAAAGTTGTGAAACCCCCATATAAACACAAGTGCCCTATACAGTATAGTCACACAAGAATAAATGCAATGAAAGCATATTGGGGGATGTTCCCCTTGAGGTAAACAAATTTATAACATGTCAGGAATGATGAATTAATCCCATACAGGTAGTAGTCCATAAAATAAAACATAAGCAATGATAAGCATTGCACAGATATGCTGACTGGGTATAAGCATTGAGCAAATATGAATGCTGAGCAATGAGTAGCCCAGCAGTGGATTTGCCCATTAGTAAGCAGTGCTGAACCTGCCCCTTTAAGCACTGCCAACCTTAGCTAAGCAGGTTTGCCCATAGCTTAGCTTAGCTCAGTTTATTCAAAACCATCTAATCACAGCAAAGGGCAGGAAATCAGCCATATTTAAACCTCGCAGATGGGAATACAGCTCATAACTGGTTGTAGCTCCCCACTGTAGGCAGTATGTCAGGTGTTGGAGAGGCATGCACTTTCAGGCACAGCTCTGGGGCATACAGGACTCCAAGTTCATGGTGGGACTTCTAGTAAAAAAACTATGATGTGAGACTGCTGCAGGACCAGTACCAGTGTTTCCAGTACAAAGCAGAGGCCTGGGAAAGTCTCGCCCATGATCTCACCAGTGCCACTGGTATGCCTCAGACTGGTGAGCAGGTGTGGCACCACTATACTGACTTGAAGCAGAGGAAGATGGAGTTCTTGGACCAGTGGGTCCAAGAAGCATGACAGAGGGGTGATGTCCCAGCAATGTGTAAGTATTCATAGCAATAACTGTTTACCAAAGTCCATCCTGTGTATGTGATGGATAGGTATGCATAAATGTTTCTCTATCTTCATTACAGCTCCAGCTGAGTGGGCTGCGAACCAGGAAACCCATGGCAACAGGTTGCAAAGGCTGTGTTGCGAGGCTGGTGAGTAACAATCTAGCTTGTAGTATTCATAACAAATAAATATAAAGGAGTAGAATGTCACCTGGCAGTATCAAAAATGGGTATGGTTTGTATTGAATAAAGCAGACAATACTAAAGTAATTGCCTCATATATGTTATATATAAATAAAACTGTAACTGCCTGTCAATTAAATTCAAAATCCTGGACTGGTTGTGTTTACTCTAGCATGGTATGATTTGAAATGTGTACAGGTTATGTATAGCAACTATAGCTCTGAAACATTAAACAATCAAGCCTCATTTGACAAAGTTAGTGCCCTAAACAAGAGATTAACTGATATTAAAAATGTCATGCACAAAGATCTGATATCTAAATAGTAATGTTGTGTTAACCACTGTTTTCCACACTGTGCTATGTCAAAAGGTATGTATAGAATGTATGTATAAGAAAGTTGTAATTACAAGGTCAGATAGTGCAACAAAGAAAGAATGAGAAAGAAATCATTCAAGAAAGAAAGAAATCATTCAAGAACAAGACAGCAGTTTCTCAGTAGCTCCTTCTGATTAAACATACACATTAAATATTAGCAGAACCAGCCACGGTTTGAATCCCGGGAGTGGTAGTAAGCTGTATGCATCATTTCAACTAGGATTTTGTGGAAATGTGTAGAAACAGTCAGGTAGTGTTAAAAAACATTCCCTCCACAGGTCTTCCAGGTAAGCAAAGGTATAAAGTAACTATAAGAAAGCTGTAGTTATACTGTGTCCAACACCCATGGCCTAACCCCAAGGCTGCAAATGACAGCAAAATAAGTACATACACCAAGTGGTCTCCCCCAAGAAATATTCAAAAGTCTCAAGCTGTCACAGCTACTTGTCCCTGCTAACAACAACCAGGGTGATGGATAAAAATCAAGGCAGAGTGTGTCAGTAGCACACACACACACACACACACACACACACACACACACACACACACACACACACACACACACACACACAGTATGAGTGCACATATGTAACCCTGACTATGTGAATATGGGTAGAAACAGTCATGTAGTATTAACAAACATTCCCTCCACAGGTCTTCTAGGTAAGAAAAAGGATAAAGTAGCTATAAGAAGGCTGTAATTATACTGTGTACAAACATACCACTGCCCAACCCAACGCCATAGTTGTTGTAATAATACCTGAGTAGAGCAAATATCATTAAAGCTGTGACCACTGCAAAAATCTACATTTGTTAACCGAAATCTCTCTCTCTCTCTCTCTCTCTCTCTCCCATCTTATCTTCACCCATAATCTAAACACATAAATTAATGGGTATGTTTTCCACCAAACCTACTGTTGGGACATGTGTCCTGTTGTTCTACAAATGTTGAAATTGATTCCAATTAATGTGCCCTGTTCATATATTATCATTGGTGGTCTGTTGCTATCAATGTACCCTGCATACCGGTGTTAATGCCCACTGTGGTTCAATATATGCATGTAGTCTGTTTGCTATGCAAATGTTCCAAATCTGTTGTTTTGGGTTAATGGGAATATTCATACATGCTGTTATAACTAATCCTGGAATGCATTTACCATTACTAACCAACATATGTTCTAAAACTGCAACACCATAGCATGTCAGGCAAGGTCGATCTGAGTGGATACACCTCTCCTGTCTCATCTGGCTGTGGCACCAGGCCCCAGCATGTCTGGAACCCACCTCAGGACAGCCTCATCCACTGGTCCTGCACCACCTTCAGGTGGAACTGCCTCAGGGGATGGGGCTCACCCCCCCCCCCTGGGTGCAGGCGTGGACAAGATCCTGTCAACCGAAGCCAGGTACAGGGTCTGGTGCATAGCAAGCTCTGCAAGGAATTTGAAGATCTGCTATGCCAGCTTGAGGGCTGCGTGCTGCAATTAGAGGGTCAGTCGGCCCCTCCTGCTCATCCCTCAGCATAGCCACCTTCGGGGCTGTGAAGGTGCAGTAGTGACTGCCCATGGGTGGGGACCTCAGTCCCACTGTATCCATTTGGGGGCTCATGGGCTTCTGATTACCAAACACCCCTCCCCGTCCAAGGTTTTTACCCCCCACATGTCATACTGCCCCTGTATGTTGTCTTGTCTGTCATGTAATCTTGTCTAATTGGTTTCTCAACAGATTATTGTTGTCCTCACTCCTCTCTCTCAGGGATTTGAGTGTCCAAATGTACCTCCAAATTCTGTATATATGTACAACTGTTGCTGCAGAAGAAATGGACAGCTATGGACCTTCCCTACATCCATCCTACACATCCCTAGCTATCTTTCATAATGTTTTACCCTCTTTGTGCCTCCTTTTTGTCCTACCACCCCTTTTTTCTTTTCTTTTAAAGAAATTAGCATGGGAGTAAGTGGGAGTAAGCAGTAGTTAGCCTGATTGCATGGTGCTAAGTGACACCTACACAGATTAAGCCCTTTTAAGTCTGTCTGTAAGCATATTTAACTGACGTTAGCAATGCTTACCGCAAAGCAAACCAGAGCAAACCTGCTTAGCACTGCTTAAAAGTGCCTTAATCACTCCATATCCAACAGCGCTTATTCTGCCCAGCAACAAAATAATCAGCCCTAGCAAGTCTTGAACCCAGGACCCTGAACACCATCACCACAACAGGTTATCACGAAGACATCTGAGCTGTACATATGTTTGATGTTTATTCAAATGTATCATGCAGCACAATCGTTCAACAGTAGGGAAAATGTGTATGTGTATGTGTGTAAATATATATATATATATATATATATATATATATATATATATATATATATATATATATATATATATATATATACACATGTGTTGTTGTTGTTTGTCTTTTGGCTTTTCCCGGTTAGGAGTCGACACAGCGGAACTCCAGTCTGCTAATGATTGGCAGTAGATTTTCACGAACGCAGAGGTGCCAGCTTGACATCTAACCTTCAGCGAAGGCACGCCCATTTACACATGTCTTTCGAACGCCACCCAACCATGGGGAGGACATGAAGACTCCACACAGAAGGCACTCCCCGCACTCCAGCCGAGAATTGAACAGGAGAACCTCTTTCTGTGAGGCAGCAATGCTACAGCTGCACTACCGTGGCATATATATATATATGTGTGTGTGTGTGTGTGTGTGTGTGTATATATATATATATATATATATATATATATATATATATATATATATAAAGGTGTACTTATGAAGAATGAAAGTTCACTATTTCGAACTTCAAAAGTACACCCACACTAATGCGAAAGTGCACTTTCATGAACGGACACTCTCGCGAACCCGCTAGACCAAATGGGCTAGCAGTCACGGACCTTAGGGTTAGGGCATGGGTTAGGGCAAGGAGAAAGTTAGTAGGGCTATCCCCTTACCTTGACCTGTGCCCTAACCCAAAGGTCCGTGACTATCGCACCACAATGGAAGACATTCCAAATCAGGCTATGTCCTCCACTATGGTGCGATAGTGACGGACCTTAGGGTTAGAGCATGGGTTAGGGTAAGGGGATAGTTAGTAGGGCTATCCACTTACCTTGACCTGCACCCTAACCCTAACGTCCATGACTATCGCACCACAGTGGAGGACATAGCCCGTTTTTAAATGTCCTCCACTGTGGTGCGGTAGGTTCGGTCTAGTGAGCTTAAGCGAAACTGCACTTTCGTTAAAGTGCACTTTCGCTTAAGTGGGGATGTACTTTCCCATTTCAAAAAAGTGAATTTTCATTGTAGGAAATACATATGTGTGAGTATGTATATATATATATATATATATATGTGTGTGTGTGCGTGTGTGTGTGTGTGTGTGTGTGTGTGTGTGTGTGTGTGTGTGTGTGTGTGTATGTATACGGATCTACTACTTTACAACAAATTTTCACTTAACTGAAAAAAAGTAGAACACTCATTCAACAGTAGGGAAAGGAGTCTGTAGAATCAGTCAGATACTCTATGTGTACATGTATATATGTATGGTGATGCATATATGAGGACACATCTATACATAATATATATATATATATATATATATATATATATATATATATATATATATATATATAAATATATATATATAGATATAGATATAGAGAGAGAGAGAGAGAGAGAGAGACTGATACATCCACATCTATATCCACATATATGCATACATATATATATATATATATATATATATATATATATATATATATATATATATATATATATATATAAATGTTAATAAATACATACATATATAAATAAATATATGTATATGTATACATAAATATATAACAGCTACAAACACATGCAATCAGGGGGCCATTCTGCTGCAGACTAGAAGTGTAAATCAGAAAATGCACTCACTGGAAGTATTCCATAAAAGGGGGAATGATGACATCTGTGCTGTAACAGTGATCTGGTTAAAGGTAGCTGGAGGCACCCCTGCACTACCAGCCTATAACTCATTCCACAACATTTGGCCGCAGAACCTGAACTGTAGCTGCAAAGGTGGTGGTATTTTCATATTCATTAAGGATGCACACACCTCCAGAGTGGTAGACCAACATTACGAATTACAGATCCTGAAGTCGTAGCTAACATTGGGTAAGACAGTGGTTCAGGTTTTAGCCTGCTGTAGGTCTCCAAACATGTCCCAAGACTCCCACTCCATATCCCTAAACACCCTGGAGAATATTAATGTCCAACCTAACAGTCTCATACTGGTTGACTTCAACTACCCCACCATTAACTGGGAAGCTACTCATGTACCGATGTGAATGCCCATCACATCAACCTGGTTGTTCCTAACATGGATGACTGTTGCTCTGCACCAATAGTCAACTCCTACCTTGTTATATCTGAGCACAAATTAATCACCTTTGGAAATCCACAACCCTCTCATGCCCCCTGCACAGGTAACCACCATGAAAAGCATTTCCAAAGCTAACTATGGCCTCTTAAAAACAGAGGTGTCTAACCTCATGGCAGCCATGCAAATGGAGACTAGTTGCATGACAGCTGAATCAAACAACAATGCACTATGAACACATACACAAATGTATGTATAGCACCATACCCAATACAACCAGGATCCTCACCTCCAAAAAAGGAAGCTGATCTGGTGGTCCCCTGCCATAAAAAACTGTATAACAGAAGGAGGGAACCAATATGGAATAAGGTGAAGTCCCAAGACTGGAAATAAACCCTTATCAGTCTCAATTAAAAGTTGACATCTCTCATCAAATACCACAAAGTTAGCTGTGAGAATAGAAATGGAGCACATAGTAAAGACAACCACAAGGCCTCGTACAGTTATGTAAAGAATCTCCTTGGCAATACCAACATTTCTTCTGAGCTACTAGACAATGGTACCTCCCTGACTGAGTCAACAAATAATGCCAATATACTGGCTGACATCTTGAGTGCGAACTTTAGCCCTCACCCCAAAGGAACAATCACAATACCAGTACACTGTCAGGCACCCAGTATTACTGCTGCACAGGTTAAAACACCACTGTCCAAGGCCTAGAATACAGCTTCTATGGGACCTGACAATATCCCTGGTTGTATTCTAAATGAACTACAGTGTGACCTGGCACCTTTGCTGCGTGACCCGTTCAAGCACAGCCTCAACTCAGGCTTTGTCCTCATTGAATTGTGCACTGCTACAGTCAACCCTCTCCACAAACGAGGTGTGACTACATAGTTCCCCAACTGCCTAACAAGTCTGTCATGCGAAGCTATGGAATACATCATCATGCACCTAATAAACAGGGATATGGGACTCTGCAGACTCAGGATCCCACAAAGTTCACTTTTGTGAAAAGTAGGTCATACCTGGTCATTCAACCTGGTAAACTTTTTGGCATCAGTCATCTGAGCTGTGGATGAAGACAAGGTGGCACATACAGCCTACCTTGATCTGGCCAAAACCTTTGATAAAATTCCCCACTCAAGAATCATGCAATAACTCACTAAGCTAGGCATCAAGGCCTATATCACTAGGTGGAAACAGAGCCACAAGCACAGTGGTAGATTGGACATATTGCTGTCATACATTGAGACAGTTGCAGATGTCACTGGGTTTGTTGTAACATCCTTTATGAGGAATATGACGTTGGTAATACCAATAGATGTGAATATTTACTGATTGCAGTCTCCTGAGTCCACAAATGATTTACCAAGTAATGTAATGATACAATGCATGCATGTGTGACTGCATATAACCTGGGATACTACCCAAGTATGAAACAAATACAAAGAGAAAAGATTGTGGTACTACCCATGTATACTCAGGTGTCCAATACAGTATACTCACACCCCTTGGTACTGTAATGACAGCACATAGAAGCATGTTATGTACATGGAATTAAATAGCAGGGTAATGACATCTTTAATAAGTGTATTCACTTATTAAAGATGTCATTACCCTGCTATTTTATCAGACTGTAATGTGATCACTGGTTACCAGGGCTGAGCTTTGCTTAGCAGGTTTAAGCATTGCTTAAATGTAAATGCTAAACAGATTTGCGCACTGGTAAGAAAGTCTACACAGTGTAAGCACGTATTTGTTTAAACGTATGTTAGCACTGCTTAGCTTTGCTCAAACCCGCTTTAAAGCACCTTAATCACCCTGTCTCCATCAGCCCTTGTTCTGCCCAGCAACAAAATAAACAGCCCTTGTATGTTTTGATCCCAGGACCCTGTACACTATAGTCACGGCACTTAACGACTAAATCATCTGAGCTGTAACAATACCTGTTGCTTTTTCAAATATATCATTCAGTACACGTACTGAATAGCAGTGAAAAACTGCTTTGAGTACTAAGATTATTTACTACTTGTTAGTGAAAACACTGTGGAATCAGTCATGTTTATATATCTAAATATACACATATCAGATAAGTATGGTGAGATACATCTGAGAAGGAATATACAATACTCATATTTACGCATAAAAAGGATATATATATATAATATATATATATATATATATATATATATATATATATATATATATATATATATATATATATATATATATATATATATATATATATATATATATATATATAGATATATATATATATATATACACACACACACACACACACACACACACACACACACACACACATATATATATATATATATATATATATATATATATATATATATACATACATATATAAAATATGTCCATAACATCTAGTAGAGTCATACCTCAGCACCATAACTCTCAACCTCTTAGTGCAAGGGGTCGTGATGTAAGTATTGCAGTTATAAATGTAGAATGTTGCTACAGTAACAGGGTTTGTGTCAGCATATATTTTCTGTAGGAAGGCAGTTCTGAAACTGAAATGTATGCCATCGGTTACTGATAGACATCATAAAATCATCATAGTGAAGTACCGCACAAATCACAGTAATAATTCTGTGGAATACAGCAGAAATATGAGCAATACATCTGGACAGTCCAAAACAATCTGGTCAGTCGAGAGGTATACACAGAACTTCTTAGTGCAAGAAATGTGGGCCAAGCCTGACAATGGGGGTGTTTAAAGCCATGAAAATGGGGATATATCCCAAATATTGGAGTAGATAAGCTCACACAGTTGATGCAATCACACCCTCCTGTCTGTCCTAACATATATTAACTGGAGGAGCACAAGTCCCAAGCCCACGCACTTCCCACTAGTTACTAACATACTTCTTCACAGCATCCCACTGCTTTGTCAGAAATACATAACACTTATGGTGGCTAGGCAACAGTACATCTGACAAATATCTGGACATAACATCACACTAGGGAAAATACACTGAGCTGCTAGGCATGTCACCAAGCACTGTCTAAACTACAGGCAGACTGCCACAACACTAACCCTATTTTCCTATTGGAGAATATGCAAATATAGCAGGCACTACAGGGACGTAACAGCATGGAGTAACAGACACCAGTGTGAAAGTGCATACCCACAACCAATCTCAACACAGTCACAGTCACATAATGGTAAGCCTAATTAATAGTACAGTATATGGACTGCGTGAACAAAGCCTATCATCATGTTTGCCACTCACACACTACCCCTACATATACTGGCCCAATTCACAGTGTAGTCTTATGCCTAACTATGCTATTGGACATGTCTCAGTCTGGCCCTACAAACATATAAGCTGATAGGGTACCAGAAACTGGAGCAGCATGCAATGTCAGATAGAAAAAGACCAAGAACACTGACATCTACCTCACTCTGTACACAGGCCAAATAACATATTCACAATACACTGCTACACAATACTGACATTCTGTCAGCAATCGATAAGTACACAGACCTCACTAATGTACAGACTACAACAGAATGCCCAGGTCTTGTCCTCAAATATAAGGCCTCCTATACATAACATGTTTGGCAGTCTGATATATCACTGGGTTGATATCAGGAACGAGGTCAGTAAATAATGATATACTGCACATATCCACCTCTTACTGCATGACATATGGACAAAAGGTGACAGACTTAGAGGACAGAGGCACAAACACAGGGGCATTAGTGACACAGTGCTGTTATAAACTGAGAAAATTGCTGGTGTAACAGGGTTTGTTGTAACATATCTCACCTGTGAAACAAGTAATCATGTAATGGAATGTAGTAGGGGGAATGTAAAAGAGGTAAATAGGAAGTTCAACAAATATTTCACAACAACACTTGCTGTACTGATATACTGCTGATCAGAACCTATGGCCATAGCATCTGTGTCTGTCTGTAGTGACATAGAACACAGCTCACACCCCTGAGTCAGTCACATATGACTACTACTGGAGTGTGATTTGAACAATACTGGCTGTGACAATACTAGGCTACCTACTGGGATGTCGCATATATCCATATGTTAATTGTGAGTACTCGTATGATATATATGTCTGTATCAGACATGTGAGGGACCTGGACAGGGTATTTGCAAAGTGAAATACTGTTGCAGCTGTGTGTGTGTTGAACTGTATATGATATAATGAGCTCATACCATTCAACTGTCCATTGTTATGCACACTAACCATATATGTGCCTCAAATTTGTAATTCTGTACTACAACAGTTGTGTTATGTCTGGCAAAGAATTGGCAACCTGGTAACACTGACATTATAACATCTCCTTACATTTCATGTGGCTGTTCCCACTAGGGGTTGCCACAGCAGATCATCTGACTGCATGTCTTCCATCCCTCTGCATCTTGCTGTTTCACACCAACCAGCTGTATGTCTGCTATCAACACATACATACACCTTATCTCAGGCCTTCCCCTTTTCCTCTTACCCAGCATCCTCATACTTTCACAAATATACTCAGCATACCTACTCATCACATGTCTAAACAAACATAATCCTGCCACTCTCTGCCTTTGGCCCAAGCCATCCAACCTGGTCTGACCACCTAACATACATGTTCCTACTCCTGTACACCCTCATCACACCCGGTGCAAATCTTTATGTCATAAACTTTGCCACATCTACCTCTGACTCCTGCCTTATTTTTCAGTGCCACTGTCTACCACCCATATAACACAGCTGGGCTCCCCATCCTCTTGTAGACCTTCAATGTCACTCTTAATGGTACTTGTGTCACAAATCACACTTGCCACTCCTCTCCACACCTGCATCCTGCCTGTACTCTCTTCTGTACCTCTCCCGCACACTCCTCATTACTCTGAACTGTTGTTTGCAAGTATTTAAGTTTATCCATCTTTGCAAATTGTACTCCCTGCATCCTCATAATTCCTCCATTCTCCCTTCCATTCACACATATATATTCTGTCTTAGTCCTGCTGGCCAACATTCCTCCCTTCTCTAGACCATAAGTCAACCTCTCCAGGGTCTCCTCAACCTGTTCCCTAATCTCACTACAAAACACAATGTCATCTGCAAACAGCAGAGTCAACAGGGACCCCTGTCTGATCATGTCTGTCAAGTTATCCATCATCACTGCACATGAAACAGGACTCACAGCGGCTTCCTGATGTACTTCCACCTACACCTTAAATGCACCTGTCACTCCCAAACCAGAACTGATTGCTGTCACAGTAGCCTTGTACATATCATGTAGCATTCTTACAGATTCCTCTGCCACTCTTAACCTCCTCATACAATACCACAACTCCCCTCTAGGCTTCCTGTCATATGCTGTATGTCAGTCCACAAAGACACAATGCAGCTACTTCTGACCTTGTATGCACATCTCCAAAAACACATTCATGGTAAACATCACGTCTGTACTGCTCTTTCCTGGCATGAAACCATACTGCTGATCAGTAATCCTCACCACCCTTCCTAACCTAGTTTCCAGCACCCTTTACTATTACCTCATGCTGTGACTGATCAGTGTTATCCCTCTGTAGTTACTACAGCTGTCCACACCACCATTATTCTCATGATCAGTACCCAAACACATTTTCCCCATTCCTCATGCATCTTCTCACTTTCCAAGATTTCAGAAAACAATGTGGTTGACAACACCACTGCCATGTCTCCTAAACAACTCCATGTGTCCACAGGTATGTCTTGTGGACCAATAGCCTTACCAATGCTACACCCCTTTGTAGCACTCCTTACTTCCTCCTTGATAATCTGTTGCACTTCCTGATTCACCAAACCCACATCATGTAACTTCCTTTCTCTCTCTCTCTCTCATTCTCCTCATGCAACAGACCATCAAAGTACTATTTCCATCTGTTGTACACACTCTCCGCATTTGTGAGCATGTTTCCCACATTATCCTTAACAAAACTTATTTACTCCACATCCCTCCTATTTATGTGCGTCTCTCTAGCCAATTGGTACAGGTCCAATTCTCCATCATTGGTGTCCAACTTTATGTACAACCATTCCGACGCACCATCCCTAGCCTTTGCCACCACTCTCTTTGCCATACACCCCCATCCCCTTATACTCCTGTATAGTTGCTTCATCTGTCTGACAATCCCATTTCTTCTTTGCCAACCTCTTTCACTGTATAAATGTGTAAATGTCCGTAATACTCATTGACACACTCCTAGCCATTCCCCTCTCTGCCTGCCATAGGAGCATTGCACATCCTCCAGGGTATGACTGTGAATGCAAAAGCTACCCAAGTATCAAATGATGTATTTGTGTTACAGCAATGTGAAGACAGTGTCACTAATATTGGTCCATAGCCCACCATGTATTTACGGCATCCTCCACATGGTACCCCCTACCAGGTTGACAGGAATGAAAGAGCAACAAAAGTGTTATGACAGTGTGCCATACTGACATAGAACAGAAATGTATAGCAGTTATTACCTGTGCAGATGTATGCATGTATGGGTAGGTGTACCTGGCTGCCTCATAACACCTAACATGGTATGCAAAACAGCATGTAACTGAGCTGTACATGTTGTACACATGTGTAATGTTAATGTGTGTGCATCCAGCAGAGTCACACTTCCACAGCTAATGGTTGTTGCATTGCCCTGACACAGATATGGGTACTGCCATAAGCAGGAGTATCATGTAGGAAATAGATAGGTGTCCAACTGTGTTAGGACCTTGTTCCATGCTTACTACAAACATTGATATGACCACCCACATAGCTGTATGGCCTCAGCAATACCTAACTTGTACAACCTGTCTCAACCAAAGCACAGTAAAACCCTTTGCTGGACATCAGTAGTGCACAAAGCACATAATGGGATGCTATATTGGCTGTACAGGGGACAGTAGGAGCAGGCACCAAGTGGCCAGCATGTAATCCTTTGTCTGGATGACCATAGCAGGTCACAACTGGATTACTGTAAGGCTAACTATGAGTATAAATGGAACACATCCACTGAGGGCAATCAGAAGGCCATCTTCACATATGTCTGCAGTCTCATAGGCAACAACCCAGACCACCCTGTAATGGAGGTCAATCATAGCACATACACACACACCATCGCTACAGCCAACCTGCTGCAGATACATTTAGGCCAAACATCACCACCCTGGCTCAACATCAGTATAGGTGGATATGCACACCACATGCACCACTACCCTCACCAACATGGATCAGGTGCAAACCGCCCAGTTAAATGTAAAAATAGCAAGTCCCCTTGAGGAGTGATAACATTCCAGTCTGCATCCTACATAAACTCAGACATATGCTTCTAGCTCCATTACATACTGTATGCAAGCCAAGCATGAGCAGCTTTGACAGCCTATCTGCAAGGAACACAGACACTGTCATCCTTCTACACAAATGTGAATGGTGGTTAATGAAATGTACTGGCCCTCATAGGGGGGAATATGACACAACAGGACCAGGAGTGCAATGCATGTTCATACAGTGCTGCATCTCGTGTTTATATATAGTGTACACTGTTGATAATTAGTCATGTGCTGTCTATGTAAAGAAGTATGTGCAACATCTGAGGTCCTGTGATGTGTTTCATTGTTTATGTCTTCCAGGTGCTATGTCAAGGCAGCCAGACTACAATGAGCAGGAGACTTCGGCCATAACTGAGGCCATCCTGCAGAACTATACAATCCTTTTTGGTCAGGGTCACCAAAACCAGCTGGAGCGGACTGCACTGTGGGATTATATTGTCCAACGTGTCAACAACTTGGGCCACCATGGCCGCATGTACGATTAGGTGTGTCATAGAGCAACTGACCTGATTCGGCGTCCCCAGCAATGGGCTGCTGCTGTAGCAAGGGACCATTCGACTACTGGTGGGGGGTCAGCTACACAGCCCCCTCTTATGGCAGTGGAGGAGCTCCTGGCCAACCTTTGGGTAGCCCCCACAAGATGATCTACACAAGAACTTTCAGTCGTGGAGGTGGGTGGCACCCAGGCAACAGGAGAGGAGCGTCCAGTTAAGCCAAAAGTGCACATCAATGTACTGAGATTGCATTACAACTGTGTTCTATAGAGTCTTGAGGTGCATATGTCAGAGAGTAAAATACTACCACCATAACTGCTATATCACCCCCACTACTAAAAGGGTACTAACACCTTCCTCATTAATTGTCTCCTATATGGTGCCCCACTTCTTACCAACCTTCAATCCTCTCTAAAAAGAAAGCTATCCTCCTGTTATGAGAAAATGTTTACGTTTGCTACCAGCTATAAATCCAAATAAAACTATTACAATGCCCTACACAAACTAAGTTTGCTTGGACATACCAACCATCTTACCTACATTCAACTTACGTATGCCCATAAACTCATCTGTAATCCACCCATCTACCCCTCCCTTGCATCCCCCTTCAAAACAAGACTTCTAAGATCCAATAACCAGAATTTTCATTAACTGCTTGAACGTATGGCAGATAGGAGGCAGCGGCCACATGAAGGTATCTTAGAACCACGATCATCTGGGCATGCACATGGCTGTGCACCATCATGCGCCCGTATGGGCAGTTACACCAGCACTAGTGAGGGTGGTGTGATGTCCATGCCAACATGTGCAGGCCAGAGACACGTGGGCCTGGATGGTCCCAATAGGGTCACGGATCCAGCAGACATACACCATCAGGGAGCAGTACTATCTCTGGCCTTTCTGGTCTTGTCAGTGGTGGTGCCCATGATACCCTTGGCAGATCCAGTTCCCATGTCTATGGCTGGAGGCGGTGAACTGTACACCCTGCCATGTACAAGCCACAGCTGTCCAGAAAACATCAGTAGAGAGGAGCCACATGGCATGTCTGTGCACACACACACACACACACACACACACACACACACACACACACACACACACACACACACACACACACACACACACACATCACTATAAACTCACCTCCACACACACACATGCACCACACCTGCACAGGCCATCCCATTCCCATACTCAAAACACACACCCATACTGTCAACCAAATGGCGCAGTCTAGGGCTCTGTCAAAACCAGACAACGCCCTGTGCATATGATGAAACCTGTGCCCAATCCCTGACATCCAAAACATCGATGCAGGGACATGCAAATATGGGTCTAATGCACAGGGTGAACTTAATAAATTGTATGTAGGTAATGCTGTGTAGGGTGCTGTCATCTGGCATTTGTAAGGGGTACACATCAGAGTGTGTGTACAGTTTAAGCCATGATGCATTATTGCTATTCTTAATGCTGACTGAATGTGTTCTCACATGCTCTATCCTGTTTGTGTTCTAGGCCTCTGTGTATCATCAGGATGTGGCCATGCTGCAAGACCAAGGGGTATGGCAGTGCAGTAACACATCAACCATGTCATAGGCAAGGTATAGCTGTAGCTGCATGAATTTCACAGGTCTGTACAACAGTGATTGTATATGCCTCGTAGATTATAGGGCTGAGGGCTGTATATAGGTTTATAGTGACTGACATCTGTTTCAGGGTAGAGAATGGTAAGTGTGTTGGTTTGGACACACCTCCATTTGTTAATAACTACACCCCCAGGGGGTATTCATCAAACAAAAGCACTCAGATTACTACACACACACACACACACACACACACACACACACACACACACACACACACACACACACACACACACACACACACATTTCACAGTACTGAGATCCATTGGTTCATAGCTTCATAGGTGTGTAGTAGGTGAATGGCCATGAAGGCTCTACAAGGCTAGGCCAAGGAAATATACTGGCATCAGGCCACATGAAAATAGTCCCCAGTGTGGCTAATGAGTATATTCACTGGAGTGAGCCCCAGGGGTGGGTATTGTATTCCCTATCTACTCATCCAGATGGGTATTGTGGATGGCCAGTGATGTGCATTACTTCACATGCATGTGATTTATATTCCATACCATGGACAGTGTCTGGGTTGTGAACCTATCCCACAAGCATGTCCTTTGGAGTGTGGGCATGTGCTTGAAGTATCTGGAGCATGTTCTGTGGACAGATTGGGATCTTCAGATGTGGCATTCCTGACCCAGTTTGGTAAGACATGGCTGTGTAACTCAGACAGTGGCTGCACCTACATAGACAGTATGATACAGGGATTCACTGGAGTTATAGGAGTCTGTCCATACAGGGCATGCGTGTAAGGCCTGGTATTATCTTTGTGGGGTACATTTGGAGCCTTTACAGTTGTTGCAGGTTTCCAGTGGTGTACATCACAAAAGGGCTACTGTACATATTGACTGGGCTACTGAGAGGAGGGTACAGGGTGACCCATGTCCTTTTACTTGCTGGATAACACACACTCAGTCAGGAGATGTGACACATCAAAGTACTTTCTGATATCAGTAGCACTGTTGTGGTCAACAGGCGTGTAGTCCACTGCAATCACACCGTGGGTACTATCTGAGGCAATTTTCAGGATAACTATCAATATAGTGGTTGCTGCCTAGCAAAGTGTGTTTGTGTATGATCCATGGATAGAGAGTGGTCTCTGAGTATTAGAAGGGTTGCCTATATTGTTCACTAATCCATACTGTCACATAGTCATTCCACATGGCAGTAGACATTTAGGGCTGTGGATTGTGTACACCAACCTCTATGGTGTTTGACAACTGTTGGCCTTGTAATGTGGACATTGGGACATATACTAGGTCCTCAATATAATAATTTGGCAAAATCCACTCCCTAATGGATCCTGTTATTACACAATCACACCCACACACTTGCCAGTATGGAGTTTCAAACCCCTACCTAGCTATGCATTGCATATATAGTGTTGGCAGTTATCACACGTACCATAGAGCTAATATATTGGAGAGCTGTCCAAAGGTATCTTTGAAGATGAGTGATATCAGCTGCAGTGCTAAAGGAGGGGTAAGGGAAGTGTAAGTGTGAATGACCACAAAATCAGGTGTCTACAAAGACACACACACTCTCTCACACAAACACACACATTTTAACAGTTGCCAGGACCGGGATTAGAACTCCTACCCAACTAGTTTGCTACACTATAGCATTGCAAAGCTATTTCAAGTGCCACAGAGCTTATATGTTAGAGAGCTGTCCGAAGGTATTTCTGACGGTGAGTGACATCAGCAGCAGTGCTAAAGGAGGGGTAAGGGAAAGTCCAGTAAGTGTGAATGACCACAAAATCAGGCATCTACAAAGACACACAGACACAGTCTCTCACACAAACACACACATCTTCACAACTGCCAGGTCCAGAATTAGAACTCCTACCTAACTAGTCTGCTACACTATAGTATTACACAGTATTGGTAAGTGCCGCGGAGCTTATACACTGCAGAGCTGTCCAAAGGTATCTTTGAAGGTGTGTGACATCAGCAGCAGTGCTAAATGAGGGGTAAGGGAAGTGTAGTAAGTGTGAATGACCACAAAATCAGGTGTCTACAAAGACACACACACTCTCACACAAAAACACACATTTTCACAGTTGCCAAGACCAGGATTAGAACTGCTACCTAACTAGTTTGCTACACTATAGTATTACACAGTTATCACAAGCACCACTGAGACTATAGGGCTGGAGGCTAACCAAAGGTATACAGTGAATGACATCAGCACATCATGTGATATAGGCCAATGGGATGTGTACTGGGTGGGAAAGGCCTCATAATGGAATTCCCTCTGTCACTGTCTGTCTTTCTCTTCCCCACATCTCTGTGTGTGTATGTTTGACATATTATATTATGTTGACCTTAGATATGTATGAGTATTCCATCTAATGTGTGTGTGTGTGTGTGTGTGTGTGTGTGTGTGAAGTATCAATGGTGTATAATTTTGTGTGTGTGCACAGACAGCTGCGAATAACCAATATCTGTAGTCACTGTGTTGTGAGACATGGGCTTAATGTCTCTAAGTGTAGGAGCATGCCCAGTATGACCTTCTATATTGAGTGTGTGCATCTATTCCAGGGAGGCCTGGACTCCAGTGCAGGGTTTTGTGTGCTACAGCAACACCTAGAAAACTGCTTCTTAAAATTCCAAGAGCAGGATAAGTTATTTCCTACACTTATTTCATTAAATTGCATTTCTGTAACGCTTATAATTGTTGTATACAGTTAATTTACTACATTTTGCACTGTTATAAAGTTTTTTTACTGTTTCACTGCATTTGTGTACTGTTTATACTGTTTTAACTGTATTTTTCATTGCTAGATGCTGTTTCATTAATCTAATTGCATGTTTACTGAATTACTTAACTGTAAACTGCTTTTTCATACTGAGAGTTGTATTTTCTGTTCGTGAGTGCTCTATCCATGCTTTTCTCTGCATTTTTGACTTTTTGAGGTTTCTGTGTTCTAGTCTAGTCTGTTTGCAGTTAAAAGCATTCTCTAGAGCCTGCTTGCTCCATGATCTGTTTAAAACTTTCATTTAGTTGCTACAGCTAGTAGCTGTAATAGTTTTAGTTTCTCACCTCCGTCCCTATTGTTGTGGTGTTCTTATACTTGGTGGCTTTGCAGTTGCCTGCCCATACTGTATATTTGATCTGGGACACTCATCCCAGTCTAGTGTCATTAGTTCATTCAATCTAATAGAGAGAGAACATTTTTGAAGGCCAACCCACTCAGATTCTTTACCTTGAATTAAGTTCTGTTCCAGCTTTCTCCATTTCCACTTTACTGAAAAAAATTCTAAGCTTGTTTCCCCCCTTTCCTGTAACAAGTCGAGTCCAGATACAGATTTACTTTATCCAGGACTGTTTATAAGCTCCAGAGCCCCCCCCCCCCACTTAACTAGGGTTAAACTATTCCCGGTGCCATAAAGTCTGCTCTTCAAATTTTTCCTTACAACTAGCCAGCTTTTTAGTTTTAGCACTCAGATCTGTTTCTTTGAGCTCAGCACTTGTTCAGAACTCGTTGTAAGCACTAAATAAGCATTACTACAACACTCAACTTTCCTCACTTGTCTAGAGGAAAACAGTTTTTAGTACTTAATAAATACGCACCTATCCAGGCATGTCTAAAAGTCAGCTCCTGGTGTTTTCTCCTGTCTATCTGATGAATCTGGACATCTCTGGGTAATGCAGCAATTGCCTCATGTACGCAGACAGCCCTCTCCTCCTACCACCCAACACTACAACCTGTGAGAGATGCACTTACATAGCCAAACTGGAAGCAAAGTTCTCTTCACCAAAGACTGAACTAGACAGTCAAGAGAAGAAGGTAAACACTTGCACCTCACCACACCCATCACGTAGTCCCTCAAAACCTACACCACCAAAACACACACATAGATGCACAAAACACATGCCTACATTCACGGAGGCTCTCAATAAAAATCTGCCCAAACAACCGAGACCTCCAAAGCAGAAATGCAAGCTACCTCAACAACCCAAATGACACATAGCCCACAACCTCAGTGTGCCACTCAACTACAGCCCATAAGGCATAACGTACACCACACTCTAGTCATAGCTGGCTCTATAGTCAGGCACAATGATGTTCCATTCAACAGGCTAAACAAGGAGAAAGTTACTGTCAGCTGCTTGTCGGGTGCCAGGATCTGCCACATAATGCATACACTCAGGTCACTCCACAACAAGTACAAATATGACTCTGTCACTGTCCATGTTGGTGTGAATGACCTGAAACGTACCTCCCTGGACTACATGAAAAGAGACATGGAGGAGCTCTCCGATCTTGTAGCCCAGACAGGTATGATCCTAGCCCTGAGTAGCATCCTGCCATCACCCAGAATGATACCACAGTACAAGGACAAAATGATTGACTTCAAAAATTGGCTAAGCTTCTGGTGTCATTTTAAGGGAATCCAGTATCTATCTGCCTGGGATGACATGATCGACAGACCACGATGTTTTGCCAGAGATGGCTTACACCTGTTGCCCTTGAGATTCTGGATACTGGCAAAGGCTCTTGCCACCCCTATAGTGCCTTGTTTAGGCAAGGTTCAAATGACAAATTCACGGCCATAACAGGTACAAGTAAGCAAAATCTGAGGGTAATGCTACTCATTGCTAGAAGTCTAAACCTCAAAATGCACTCACTCGAGGCACTCCTTAAAATGGAGAACATCAACATCTGTGCAGTGACAGAGACCTGGTTTAAAGCTCCAGAGAGCACCCCTGCATTACCAGGCTATAATTCATACCACACCTTTCGGCCACCTAACTCAGACCGAAACACTAAAGGCAGAGGCGTGTCCATATTCACTAAGGATGTCCACACCTCCAATGTAGTTGCTCAGCATAATGCACCCGAGATTATCCAAGTGCAACTAACTCTGGGCAAGACCGCATTCCAAATTGTAGCTTGCTACAGACCTCACACCATGCCTCAGGATTCCCACTGGAAAATATTAGGGTACAACCCAACACCCTAATAATGGGGGATTTCAAATACCCCACTATTAACTGGGAAAACTACTCATGTACCAACTCTTTTGCTCAACGTTTTCTGGAATTCATAAATTCTAATGCCTTGGATCAACTTATCCACACACCCACCAGGGGCAGCAATATCCTAGACCTGCTCATTACCAACATAGGTGACCAGTGTTCCACACTAGAGGTCAATTCCTCATTGGTCGGATCCGACCACAAGCTAATCACCCTAGACATCCACATCCCACCCCATCCCTCATTAGGGAAACAACCATAAAAAATTTCTCCAAAGCCAACTTCATGCTTTTTAAGACAGAAGTGGCAAACTTCACGGCACCCATGCAGATGGACAATAGAGGTATGACTGCTGAATTCTGCATAAATACACTTTATAAACACTTACACGAGTGCGTGGATCATGCTATCCCTAACAGAACCAAGATGCTATCCTCCAAAAAAAGGAAGCCAATATGGTGGTCTTCTGCCATAAACAAATTCTACAACAGAAGAAAGAAACTATTGCAAAAAAAGAGTAAAATCCCATGATTGGAGGAACTCCCTGGTCAGCCTCAGTAAGAAGCTGAGATCCCTCATAAAATCCTCCAAAGCTAGTTATGAAAACAAAATCGCCACTTATTCTAAAGACAACCACAAAGCATTCTATAGCTATGTCAAGAATCTCAATGGCAACACTCAGATCTGCTCTGAGTTACAGCACAATGGCACTAAATATACAGAACCAACTGATATTGCCAACATCCTGGCAGATAGGTTCAGTGCTAACTTTACCCCCCTCTCACCCCCTAAAGGGCCTATCTCTATACCGGAAGAATGCAAAGTTCCTGTAATCACGGCTGCACAGGTAAAAACCTCACTCTCCAAAGCCAAGAACACATCATCCATGGGACTTAACAACATCCCAGGATGCATTCTACATGAACTACAGAATGAACTGGCACCCCACCTAAGTACCATGTTCAATTGTGCCCATTGAATAGCGCACTGTGACAGCTATTCCACTCCACAAAGGGGGAGCCACAATAGACCCCAGGAACTAACACCCCATTAGCCTGATGAGCCTGGTCTGCAAGGCCATAGAACGTATCATCATGGAAATCATAAACAAAGACATTGGTAATCTCCAAACTCTGTACCCCACACAGTTAGGGTTTGTAAAAGGCAGATCATGTCTCCTAATCCTGATAGACTTCTTTGAAGCAGTCACCAAAGCCATAGATGAGGGTAAGGTGGTTCACACAGCCTATCTAGATCTCACCAAGGCTTTGGACACCACACCCCCCAATCTGGAATTATAGATAAACTCACTAAACTAGGTATAAATCCCTGTCACAAGATGGGTTGCCAACTGGCTTACTGACAGAACCCACACTGTGAAAGTAGCAGGCTCCAAATCTGACTTCAGACCAGTGACAAGTGGAGTACCACAGGGTTCAGTCCTGGGTCCTCTCCTGTTTGGTATCTACTTCTCTGAAGTACAGGCTAACACAGAAGGTCTTTGGCTAATTAAGTTCGCAGATGACTGCAAACTAGGAGCCATAATCAAAACTCCTAACGATGTGGACATCCTACAAAAGGGCCTCACTGAAACATGCTTGGTGTCAAAGCCATGGCCTCAAGCTCAATGTCAAAAAGTGCATTGTCATCCCCTTTGGTAAAAACTCTGTACCCATGAACTACCACATAGGCGGTGGTCTACTTAACACTGAAAGTGTGATAAGAGACCTTGGGACACAGATGGACAGTAGTCTCTCCTTTGATAATCACATCACCACAGTGGTCAGGAAATCCTACTACATGGCACACTTCATCACAAAAAGTTCCTCATCCAGAAAAAAGAGGTCATTGTTCCCTTCTACTCATCACTCAATTGACCTGTTATAGAGTACAATGCCTCTTTTGGTATGTACCTCACAAGACATCTACAACAACTGAAAAGGCCACAGAAATACCTCACAAAGAGGATTACTGGCCTCAAACAGATGCCCTACGCAGACCATCTCAAAAAACTCCAACTTTACTCCGTCGCATATCACCTACTCAGAGGCGATCTCTGCCTAACATACAAAGTCGTGTCAAACCCAGAGCTGTTAGACATGCTCCACTTAAAGAAATCCCAATCCCTTCAAGCTACATGCTCTAGGGACCTAAACCTTGTCACCACAATAAACAGAACATGCTGGAGGGATAGATTCTTGCCCCAGAGACTTCCCATACTCTGGAACAGACTAACTATATATGTCAAACTGAGCTTCTCATTAGCACTCTTCAAGAAAAATCTTGATGATTGGATGGGAAATAGGAAATTCGCCCTGGGGATCACTTCTGTGGCTCTGCTTGACAGGGGCACAGGAAAATAATTTTCTTGGGTGACGAAAGCCAGAGTACCTTTTTGGCTAGGCTTATATAGGTCCTAGGGCCAATAGCCTAGTACCTATCTATGAACCTAAGATAGTTTGCCAATATGGAGACACAATGGTCATAACATACAGGGGATACTGTAAGTATTGCTGTCTGTGCTGCTTGTGTGACATGTTTGGTTGTAGCACAGATTTTCTGACATACGTACTGTTTTACACTGTGATGTATCATGTCATCAACTACTGACAGTTATCATTCTTTGCTCACAGTTTTTTGCCAGGGAAATACAGGATAAAGGAAGCTGAGACCAATATTCTGAGGCATGTAGACTACACATTCTGGCACACACCTGCCATTGTGGAGTGGTACTTACAGACAATAGGCTGCTAGTCCTGTGTAAATGGTGCAGCCACCTGTTAGTATGCTGGCTGGGGATTCCATTTTTTTGTGTTTTTTTCAACTGCATGGAATGGCCATATCCTGCTGGGGCCAAACCTCTCAGCAGTACAGATACACCCAGGTTATCCAGAGGCAGAACTCATATATCTGGTCAGTTTACCTTCACATTGTGGTTTGCAAGCGGTTTTGTGGCTATTCATTCATGGGTTTGCAGTCAGGAAGTAGTATGGGTGGACATTAGAGTTTCAGACTTCGCACACTCCACGACATTCATGCTTCTACAACCCCCCCCCCCCGTTATTCTATCCTCTTACTAACATTATGTAAGCAATATCTCAGAGGTATCCCTATAGTTGGGCCTTTATCCCAGTAGTATTTATGGCCTGGTTCACAGTCCTTGCAGTAGGACATGGAGAGGCATGCTATTGGCATTGGTCGACATGGCCTTGCATTTGTTTTCTGTTTATTGTGTTAGGTTGTTAGTTGGGACCCCCTGCCATTCCATACATTGGTACTCTGTTGGCCTCCATTTTACATTGTATTGTGACCTAGCATGCAGAAAGGAGGCATATCGGTAGAGTACACATGTTAGATACATTTCAGTTTCAGACTTCTTACCATTCAGAACTAGTATGCAACTGCCAGATCTGTTGTAGTATGTCTGAGTAGGTCTGGTGGGGGGCTGTTTACCATTGCCATCATTTGGGGTCCTTAGCCCGGCCTTTCTTTATGGTCATCTACACCTGTCCTGCTGGTTGATGCTGGCAGTGGGTATGTAACCAACATATACATCCATGTGTGTGACCTACTGACACCCACAGTTATTTGGGCCATGACATGCACTGCAGTGGGGGTTGTCACCATTTGTAGTGCTGCCTAGTATGTTGACACCAGTATTTGTTGCAAATTTCCTGCTGTCCCATATAGCTGTCTGATGCTATCCCATTCAGCCACCTAATTCCCTTGAATGATTGCATCCATATCATACATACAACTATAAGAACATACTACTCCATTCAGTAACTGATAGGAAGTGTGACTTACCTTGTTGCTGGGCCAGTACTGAGGATGGTGCTGGAGGGCTGACTATGTCGGATGCACGTAGTACACTCCCTATACATGGTAACGCACAGGTAGCATCATGTTTGGCATCCCTTTTACTGTATGTGCAAGTCAGAGAGAAGTATCAGTCCCTGGGTCCCCACGGTGTCAGTGTGTGTATTACGGATTGCCTCTTTGCCAAGGCCTGGGCATACTAGGCATGCCTCTATCTGCCTACAGGGGCAGGCTCAGGATGTTCCTCCTCCGAGTCCCTCTGTACCTGTACTGGCCTTGGCAATGGTGGGGGGCTATGTGGCCATGCCCCATGCTTTTCCTGCTGCAGGTGTTTTCGCAGGATCATATTGTGTAGCATGGCACATACTATGAACATTTGTGTACATGTAGCTGGAGAGTACTGCAAGGCTCCACCGGATATGTCAAGGCAGCAGAACTGTGACTTGAGCATCCCAAACACATGCTCTGCAGTGGTCTTGGTTTGTGCATGTGCCTCATTATGGTGTTCTTGTTCAGGTGTGTGTGTGCATTTCTGATGGGTATCATCAGCCATGGCTCCAGTGCATAGCAAGCATCCCACAGTAGATGGCCATATGGGATGTCTCCACTGGTAAATGCCTGATACAGCTGTGAGCAATGCCAAATGTGGGAGTCATGATAGCTTCCAAGGCTGCCCGCATACACATTTATGATAATGCCCTGGGCATCGCACATGACCTGGCAGTTGATGGAGGGGAAGCCCTTGAGGTTTATTTAGACCCTACCCCACTCACCGGGTGGTGCTTTGATGTGGAGGTGCATGCAGTCTATAGCACCAACTACCTCTGGGTATTCTGCTATATGGTGGAAGAGATGCATAGTTCTGGTCAACACCTCATGGGTGTTGGGGAAATAAATGTGCTCATTGGCATGTGGTGTCATGGCATCCATGAACTGGTGGAGTACCCTGGATGCTGATGTCTGTGACACCCCCATGATATCTCCAGTTGGTCTTTGGAAGGTACCTGTGGCCAGTTTTCTTAAGCCTAGACATACGTTGGTATTCACTGGGATGGGTTACCCTCTATTAGTTCTGTGCATGAGGTGTGGGCGGCACAGCTCAGTGATTTGCTGTAGAATATCCTTGTCCCCCCTATCTACTATCTCCAGATCATGTAGGTCCTGGTAGGTTACCCTGGGTATGTGCACTCTTCTCCTCCTCCTGATTATGGGTAGGTTGTCAGCATTTTCCTCCTCACCACCCTCAGTCTTTATCACATATTGATGGAGTAAAGCAGCAGCAGCCTCTAACATTTTTAGTTAGTTTTGCCAGTTAAAAATCCCCATCTGTGTACACTGGTGGTGTAGTGTTTGTGGGAAAAAAGCAGTCTTAAAGGAGTTTGTATAGTTTACAGCAGTGTGTTAGGCTGCTCCATGTGTAATTGGCTGATTCTGATACATTCTACCTGCTAGCTATGCTAGTACTCCTTGATTGCCTTCCTACTGCTGTTTCCCTAAAGAGCAGTCTGAAAGGTGTTTGCATAGTTTACAGTAGAGTGCTGGGCTGCTGCATGTGTAATTGGGTAATTCTGATACATTCCACCTGCCAGCTATAGTAGTTCTTCTGCATAGCCTTCCTACTGCTGTTTTCCCTACATCCAGTCTGCAAGGTGTTTGCATAGTTTACAGTAGTGTGCTGGGCTGTTGCATGTGTATTTGGCTGATTCTGACACATTCCACCTGCCGGCTATGCTAGTTCTGCATTGCATTCCTACTACTGTTTCCCCTACATCCAGTCTGCAAGGTGTTTGCATAGTTTATAGTAGTGTGCTGGGCTGCTGCATGTGTCTTTGGCTGATTCTGATACATTCCACCTGCCAGCTATGCTAGTTCTCCTACATTGCCTTCCTACTGCTGTTTCCCCTTCATCCAGTCTGCAAGGTGTTTGCATAATTTATAGTAGAGTGCTGGGCTGCTGCATGTGTATTTGTTGATTCTAATACATTCCACCAGCCAGCTATGCTATTCTCCTTAGTTACCTTCCTACTGCTGTTTTCCCTTTCCAGTTCCTCCCTATTTATGCCCCGAGTCACACCGTGCATATCCAGTGCTGAAATGTAAACAGTGCTACAATTTCCTCTTTTTTTTTGTTTGTTTAAAACCCGGTGCACACACTTGTTTAGGCTACATACACACTGTCACATCTGACACTCCTCCTTCCTTAGCTGTGCTTAGCGAAGGGCAAACATGGGCCACAGAGCTCCAATGAGCTTACAGCAAGCATGACACACCCCCTTATAAAGTCATTCAGCTGTTACACTTGCACTTTTGTATTGCTGCACCTACATGGTTAGGTACAAGCTGACACTTTGAGGAAATTTGTGATTCAGTATAACTCCCCTCATTTGCATACCCCAGTGTGTAGGTCGTTAGTTATTGCACTAAAACAGACCATTTTCCCTTGACAACCAGTGTTCCCTGGTAATGTTTACATTCTGCATGCCTTCCTGCCACTGCCCTAAGCTTAAATGTCCAAGATCGGCAAAAAAAAAGTTTAATTTAAAAAAAATAAACTGATTTTAATGCTAATGCCTTATACTTGGCCATTGGCATGTGCATTAAACATAATACATGCTTTTACATGAGCTGTCATGCCTCTGTTTTGTCAGATGCAGAAATGTATTTGGTTACTAGCCGAATACATTTCTGCACTGACACTGTTGTTATATGGAGTCCGTGCAGCTTGGTGAATCGCAAAATCACGTCATTTGCATGGTTTTCACCAGCAAATGAGGTGATTTCCATATTTGCCAGCTTTCCGTGCAGAAACAGTGCAGGGCTGCTCGTGCACATTTAAATGGCACTATCCTGAATTGCTCAGCGGCCATTTTCTGTGCAGGAGCTCCTACACTGTTCCTGCATGTAAATTTAGGCTTCCTGAATCCCAGGGACTGCTATTAGTTACAAGGAATGTATTTAAAGAGCAATAAGCTACTATTAAAGATTTAAGTTTAAAAATAAATAATAGTGTCATTTAATTATAAAAAACACCATAAAAGGGAAGTAGCACATTATTAAATAGTATTTATACACCTTAAAAAGTGCTTACAGTTAATAGCATTCAGCATGTGTATAAAGATAACTTAGTACTGACAAAACTTTGAAACCAAGAAAAAATGTATAAATCCTAAACTTTACCACTTAATCAACAATTCATCAAATATTACAGCTACCTGTAATATTTGATGAATTGTTGATTAAGTGGTAAAGTTTAGGATTTATACATTTTCTTTCTTTTTCCCTTTTTTATAACAGAAAGTAAGCTGTTAAATCATTTTGCAACTCTGTGATGTGTGAACATTTAGATAGAATAAAGAAATCATAGCATAAGTAAAGCATGCATTGTTTGGTAGTAAATGCTTTGAGAGATTTTGTAGTATTGACAGAAGTGGTGTCAGTTTTCTGCTTCTTTTTCATCTCTTTCCAACTTTTCCCTCTCTCAGGTACTTTTGAAAGTGAGTGATGGCCAATCCATATCCTCAGGAACAGGAATAATGTCATTATTTTTTATGAAGGAAGAAACTTCATTCAGGTTGCTAAAGGTTTTTACTCCATTAGATAAATGTAATATAATCCTTGCTGGGTAAATAACTTGAACTTTGATGCTATTTTGTTTGAGAAGTTTGACAAAGAGCCAGAATTTCTTTCTCATGTCCAGAACTCTTGTAGAATAATTGTAGTCAAATCTGATTTATGAGTGTTTAAATTTTAAGGGTGCTTTCCTTCGGGCTGTTTTAAGGACAAGATCTTTGTCAATATATGAGAGAAACTTTACCACAATGGATCTGGGTGGTGATGATGCTGGTGTGGAAGATGGTGCCTCAATGGCTCTGTGAGCCCTTTCTAAGCCATAAGAAAATCCTGCCTGAAGATCCAGAATTTCAGGAATCCATTTGTTTAGGAAGGAGACCATATCATCTCCCTCAGATTTCTCAGGAAGTCGAAAAATTCTAATATTACACCTTCTCTCTCTATTCTCCAATTCATAAAGCTTAATTTGTAACCAGGTGTTTTGCTTTAAAAGAAAGTCAGTTTAAAGTTCTTCTTTCCTGAGCCTGCCATCAATGTCGAATAATGGTGTTTCAGTATCAGAAGTTTTGGTATGGTGCTGCTGTAATAGTTCCTTAAAAACTTCTGTTTGGTTAAAGCAACTCTCTTTAAAATTTTCTAGGTTTAGTTGAAACCCATCCATTTTTAAGGCTAGTTCTTTCAGGGTGGATGTCATCAACTAGATATATTTTCTCAAGGCAGAGTCAGCATGAGATTGTTTGGATGTGCTCATTTTCTGTGATGAAAAAGTCTCAGATAGAACTGACAGGAATATTTTAATAATAATCCACCGAAATTGAGACAAACTTAGAGGAAGTTGTTATAATTAGATTTCCATCAATGTAGATGTTTGAGTGTATTCACTGCTGCAATCATCACCTGTGGGTTATCCCTGCTGTAGTAGCCCTCAGCCGTCCCGAATATCAGAGTCAATGTTTTTCTGTGATAGCTGCTGTCGCGTGTAGTCTGACATCAGGTCGTCAGTGCTATAAAGCAAGGAAGCCGATGCCATTACATCAGTTTTTCTTGCCCTAACCCAACAGAAGCACAATGAGATATGGTGGTGGTCCTGGTGGCTAAAAGCCACCGTGAGAAGTTTATGTCCCCCTAAGGAAAGAGAATATAAGGGGGAAGGAGGGAGGGAAACCAGGACTGCAACAGTGAATACACTTGAACATCTACATTTATGGCAAGTGTACACAACTCTACTATGTTCTTCATTTTTCACTGTTGCAGTCATAATCTGTGGGAGGATTCCCAAAGCTGAGGACAGGGTTGGAAGGATTAGCTAGAGACCTAGGCATGGATCAGCATGCCCTGCTGAACTGCAGAGGCAAACCCTGCCCTAGCCTTAGAGAAAAGAGGTAGGTGGTAATGCTTTGTAAAGGTATGGACAGAGGTCCAGGTGGCAGCTTCCAAGATGTCTGTGGTGGAAACTCCTGTGAGGAATGCTATGGAAGTGGAGCCTGCCCTGGTGGAATGGGTAGGAATAGACTTAGGAGGTGGTTTCCCATGCAGTCTGTAGCAGAAATGGATACAGTGCGATATCCATTTGGAAATGGTTTTCTTGGAAATGGGCTTCCCCTCTGCCCCTGGCGCAAAGCTGACAAGAAGCTGGTCTGTTTTTTTGAAGGGTTTAGTATGGTCCAGGTAGTATCTGAGCTTTCTGTGCACATCTAGAGAGTGCAGAATTCTTTCCCCCTTGTTTTGAGGGTTAGGAAAGAAGGTGGGTAGATGTATGGCCTGGTTGAGGGTCACATCAGATACCACCTTGGGCATTAAAATGAGGGGTTAGTCCTTAGGGAGACCCTGTCTGCATGGAAAATGACGGTCATGAGTGTCTGAAGTTCTGAAACCCTTCTGGCTGAGGGGATAGCTAGTAGGAAAGCAGTCTTCCAGGAGAGGTATCTCTATTCTGCTGAAGCAGCTGGTTTGAATGGTGGTAAGGTTAGTTTTTCTAAAACATAATTCAGGTCCCAGGCTGGCATGGGTGGCCTTCTGGGAGGTCTGATATTAGAAGCCCCTCTGAGGAATTGTTTAATTAAAGGATGTGAGAAGAGGGGCTGATCTGTATCGAAAAGAGCTGAAATGGCTGAGGCATAGATTTTAATAGAAGAGAAGAAGAGGCCACTATTGAGTAACTCGGCTAGGTAGTCCAGGATAAGAGGGATGGGAGGTTGTGAGGTACTGCCCCATCTGGACTGGCTCCAGGAACAGAATCTTTTCCATTTCCCTGCATAAGATTTTCTGGTGCTGGGCCATCTGTCCTCTGGGATAATGTCTAGGACCTGTTTGCTTATCAGGGGCCCCTTGTTTGCTTTTAAAGTATTAGACATGCTAACAGTTTGTGGGTCTGCAAGTCTGGGTGTAGCATTCCCCACCACCTGGGTCAAGAGGTCTGAGATCAGGGGAAGCTGCCTGGGAGGCTGTAATGTCAGGCTGTGCAGTAAGGGCTACCAATGTGGGCCAATCTGGAGCAATGAGGATGGCCCTTGGTCTCTCCTCCCTTATCTTGATCAGTACCTTGGGAATAAGAGACAGAGGAGGGAATGCATACACAAAGGGGGAGTTCCAAGGGTAGGTCAAGGCATCCACCTTCCATGTTAGGTGGCGATACTCCCTAGTACAGAATTTTTTCAGCTGGTGGTTGAAGTGCGAAGCAAAGAGATCCACCTCTGGAGTTCCACAGTCCTGAATGACTTGAAAAAGATTTTTCTGTGGAGCTACCATTTGTGGGGGTCCAGTAAGTTTCTGCATAGGTGGTCTGCTAGGGTGTTGTTGATCCTTGGTAGGTATTGGGCAATTAGGTGTAATCCCATGGAGGAGGCTGTCAGCCAGAGGTTCATGGCTAGCCTGCACAGAGGGTAAGATTGGGTCCCTCCCTATTTGTTCATACACCACATCACTGTGGTGTTGTCTGTTTTGATAAGGAGAACCCCTGGCCTGAGATGTGGTTTGAAGGATGTCAAAGCCTTTTGTACTCCCATCATTTCCTTCTGATTGATGTGTAGGGGAAGGTGCTGGACATCCCAAACACCTGGGGTGCACCTGCCTGCTAGGGGAGCGCCCAAAGCAATGTCTGAGGTGGTGATAGTCTGCCCTGTAGGGCAGAGGATGAAGAGAAGACCATTGTTGTTGGCACAGGCCCCTGCCCACCAGAGAAACTTAGCCCTTATACAGGGGATCAGAGGGAGACAGGTCTCTAGAGGCTGAGAGTGCTGACACCAAAGGTTCTTTAGATACCACTGAAGTTTCCTCATGTGAAGCCTGGCCAGAGGAATTAGAAGAATGGAAGATGCCATGCACCCCAAGGCTTGCAGGAACCTCCTCACAGTGAGGTGACTTCTAGAAGCCAGCTGGGTAAATTAGAGAGGCAGGAAGCTCTGCTTTTCCGGGGAATAGGAAGGCCATCTGGGATGCTGTGTCCAGCAGTGCTCCCAAGAAAATGATCTTCCTGGAGGATGTTTGCTTTGATTTCTTCTTGTTGATGGTGAATCCTAGGGAAGTTAGGAGGGTTTTGACAAAGAGAAGTTCCTGGAACAGCTTTTCTTTGCACTCTTCCTGAATGAGGCAGTCATCCAGTTAAGGGTAAATTTGTACATTTTTCTGTCTGCAAAAGGCAATGGCCAGGGCTAAGCATTTGGTGAATACCCTGGGAGCAGTAGATAACCCAAAGGGTAGTGCAGAGAACTGAAAGTGTTGTGAGCCTGCTCTGAAGTGCAGGAATTTCCTGCAGGATTCCCTTATGGGGATGTAGAGGTAGGCATATATTAGGTCTAGGTTCACTAGCCAGGCATTTTTGTCTCTACCTGAATGAGGCAGTCATCCAGACAAGGGTAAATTTGTATATTTTTCTGTCTGCAAATGTCTATGGCCAGGGCTAAGCATTTGGTGAATACCCTGGGAGCAGTAGATAAGCCAAAGGGTAGTGCAGAGAACTGAAAGTGTTGTGAGCCTGCTCTGAAGTGCAGGAATTTCCTGCAGGATTCCCTTATGAGGATGTAGAGGTAGGCAACTTTTAGGTCTAGGTTCACTAGCCAGGCATTTTTGTCAGCATAGGCAGCAGCTGCTGCAAAGTTAGCATTTTGAATTTGGGGACCACTAGGGAGGTCTTCAGAATGGATAGATTCAGGATGGGGTGCCAAGTGCCCTCTTTTCTGGGAACAAGAAATATTCTGGAATAAAAGCCTTTGCCTGATTGATCTGAGGGGACAGGTTCTGCTACCCCCTGGGATATGAGACTTTGGACCTGTTTCAATGTATCTGCCCACTGATTTGGAGGTACGTCTGGGTACCCTCTTGGAATTGGGAGTTTGTTGAAAGAGAATTTGTATCCCTGAAAAATGATCTTTAAGACCCATTGGTCCTTTGTTACAGAAAGCCAATTTTCTTTGCAGAGGGAGAGCCTTCCTCCTAGCTTTTGGTGAGTGAAAGGAGGGCAGAGAGTTTTTGCCATAGAAGGGTGGCTTAGAACTCCCTGCCTTTGGGGTGGAAGTGGTCAAGTGCTTAGAGGGAAAGTTCCTGCTGAACCTGGGAGGTTGAACCTGAAAGAAATCTTTTACTGTTTACATAGATGTGGCTTTGTCTTCCATCTTTTTAAGCACCTCTTCTGCTTTTACTACAAACAAGTGGTCCTTATCCAGGGGCGCATCAATTAATTTAGACTTAACATGATCAGAGAGAAGTTGTTCCTTCAGCTATGCATGTTTCCTAATGACAGATCCTGACACTGCTGCCCTGCTTGAGGCTTGTAGGGCATCATATCCACAGTGGAATGAGTGTTTGGCCACTTGTCAAGTAGAGTGCAGTAAATCTGCTAACTCTTTCAAACTGGCACAGTCAGGAAAGGTTGACATTTTTTGTTTTAGTAGTTCCAAAGTGTGTTGTTAATATTTTAACATATGGAACTGACAGCTGAGTGCTCTGATAGCTACGGTTGCAGAGGTTATGCATTTTTACCTCATCTGTCCAGAGCTCTGGAATTTATTTATTTATTTACATTTGTTGACCGGGAGAGTCCGACTGGACACAGGTCCATTTTCAGTGGAGACCCAGGGAGAAAAGCTCCACATTAAGTATTACTTAAAAAACATAGCGTTTAAATATAGACATTAGTCCAGCTAAGGACGCAAGACAAGAATAAAACATAGATGTAAAACAGCTGTAGAACATAGTACAATTTTAAAATATGGTGACATATACTAAATATGGTTACAAATCTGTTTTTTAGGTACATAACAGCCATTGGCAGTTGTTGCTACAAGAAGTTAGTGTTATGTGGTAGGTAGCTGGGAACATGAGTAGCCAAGCTTGCTAAGAGTAGGTTGTTGATAGGGGGCCGAGAAAGGCAGTGGGTAGGTGGAGTGGATGGTATTAGAGGTGGGGTTGCAAGGGCATATCTGGCAAGTTTTTAAGTGTGATTTTAGTAAGGATTTGAAGTGGGTGCAAGAAGTTACAGAGTTAATTGAGGATGGGAGGAAGTTCCAGAGTTTGGCTATAGTGCAGGAGAATAATGCTTCTCCAGCAGAGTTAATGGCTCTTGTGACCTGCAGGAGGTTTTTGTGGCTGGATCTTAGTGGTCTCGTGGTTATGTAGGGTTGGAGTAGATTCTGGAGGGATGGAACTTTTAGTGGTTGGTTTATTAGTTTGTGGGCGAGTGTGAGTTGGTACCATTGAAGGAGGTGGGGGAGCTCTAGCCAGCCCAGTTCTGCTAGTGAGAGACAGTGGTGAGTACGGTAGGAAGCCCCTGTGGCGAATTTGGCGATTTTGTTGTAGCAGGTTTCTAGCTTATTTAGGTCACATTGTTTAAGGTTAGTAAATATTGGAGAGGCGTAGAGTAGGTTAGAGATGAGAATTTGCTACCAAAATTTTAGCTGCTTTGGTAAGTAGTTGCTGATTTCTATATAATGCTACTAGTTTTTTGTGCACTTTTTTAATGGTCAACGAAATGTGAATGTCAAAATTCAGTTTCTTGTCAATTTCTATTCCTAGTAATTTGGCGTGTTCTGTAGGATGGATGGTGGTGTTGTCTTTTGCTGTGATGTTAAAGTGAGAGCTGTTTAGGGTAAGTTTGGTGGGTTGGAATAGGTTCATAGGTTCATAGGTTCATACTAGGCTATCTGCCCTAGGGCATTTATAAGCCTAGCCAGAATGTGTTTGGCTTTCGCCACCCATTTTAAATTTATTTTGCTATGCCCTTTTTCGAGGTTAGTATACTGTGCCTCTGTCTAAGTGATACCCGGGGTAAACCTACGATCTCCCATCCACTCATCAAGATTCCTCTTGAAGAGAGTCAATGAGGGACTCTGCCTAACCTGGACTGGGATTTTATTCCAGAGTGAAAGGAGCCTCTGGGTTATGAATCTGTCCCTCCAGCATGTCCTATTTATTTCAGTGCTGAGGTTCAAGTCTCTCGAGCGCGTAGCTCAATGGGATTTGGATTTTCTGAGGTGCAGCATGTCCATTAATTCCGGGTTGGACATGGCTTTATACGTCAGGCACAGATTGCCTCTGAACAGTCGGTATGCCACTGAGTAGAGCTGGAGTTTCTTTAACCGGGCAGCATATGGCATCTGTTTGAGCCCTTTGATCCTCTTGGTGAGGTACTTTTGGGGTCTTTCCAGTTGCTGCAGGTGTCTGGTAAGGTACATCCCAAAAGGGGCATTGTACTCAATTATGGGCCTGATGAGGGATGAGTAAAGAGGCACGATGACCTCCCCTGATCTAGATGTGAATCCCTTCATGATTAGGTGGGCTATATAAAATGTTTTTCTAACCACTTTGGCCACGTGGTTGTCAAATGAGAGATTGCTATCAACTTGGGTCCCCGGGTCCCTAATTACTTCTTCTGTACTTAATGGATTACCACCTATGTGGCAATTTGTGGGCACTTTGTTTTTGCCAAAGGGGATGACTATAAACTTTTTGGCATTTAGCTTGAGGCCATGGCTCTGGCACCAGTTGTCTGTTTCTATGAGGCCCTTTTGGAGGATGCTTGTGTCGGCTTGAGAGTTGATTATGGCGCCCAGTTTGCAGTCATCTGCGAACTTGGTCAGCCACAGTCCTTCCATGTTGGCCTGTACCTCCGGGAAATATATACCGAACAAGAGAGGTCCCAGGACTGAGCCTTGTGGGACACCACTTGTAACTGGTTTGGAGTCTGACATGGCTCCAGCAATTCTAACCATGTGGGTTCTGTCCTTGAGCCAGTTTGCAATCCATCTAGTGACATAGGGGTTTATATTTAAGTTGGTGAACTTATCTATAATGCCCGAGTGGAGTATTGTATCGAAGGCTTTTGCGAGGTCCAGGTAGGCTGTGTGGACCACCTTCCCCTCGTCAATCACCTTGGTGACTGTTTCAAAGAAATCAACCAGGTTTAAGAGGCAGGATCTGCCCTTAACAAAGCCAAACTGGGTAGGATCCAGTGTCTGTAGGTCCCCAATATCTTTATTTATGAGGTCCATGATGATCCTTTCCATAGCTTTGCAGACCAAGCTAGTCAGGCTTATGGGGCGATAGTTTCCAGGATCCGTTGAGGCACCACCTTTATGGAGAGGGACCACTGTTGCTGTACGCCACTCTTTGGGCACATATCCTGTAGTAAGGCTGAGATTGAACAGTAGTTTTATGTTTGGGTTTAGCTCTACTTGGAGTTCATGTAGGACGCAGCCCGGGACACCGTCTGGTCCCATTGATGCTGTGTTTTTTGCTTTGGAGAGGGCGGCTCTTACCTGAGCATCTGAGACTCTGCTGGGATAGATATTTGCCCTTTTGGTGGGGAGGGGGGGGGGGAGAAGTTTGCGCTGAATCTGTCAGCTAGGATGTTGGCAGTGTCTGTGGGTTCAGTGTATTTTTTGTCATTTTGGACTAATTCTGAGCATATCTGGGAATTACCACCCAGGTTCCTAACATAACTAAAGAAAGCCTTGTGATTATCCTTAGTGTCCTGCGCAATTTTTCTCTCGAAGCTGGCCTTAGACAATTTTATGAGTGCCCGTAGTTTTTTGCTAATACTGATCAGTGATGCCTTCCCTTTTTGGGATTTTGCTCTATCATTTAGTAGCTTCCTCCTTCTATTGTATAGTTTGTTTATGGCTGGGGTCCACCAGACAGGGCGTCTGCCTTTGGAGGATTGGGTCTTGGTTTTATTTGGGATAGCATGATCCATGCATTCCTGAAGGTGTTCATATAATGCGTTTATAAAGGATTCTGCGGTCTGGGCCGTATTTTCCACAGGCCTGGGGAAGATTAGTAATTTTGTTTTGTTTGGGTTGAGTATTATTTGGGCATTGCATAACCAAGTTTCAATAGAAGAAAATGCTTCCTGAGTGACTTTTTGCAGTTTGGGTAGGGAGTGGGCTGTGCAGATGATGGTTGAGTCATCTGCATATTGTATGAGTGTGCCATGTGTTGTGGCTGAGGCTAGATTATTGGTGAAAATAGAGAAGAGTAGGGGTCTCAGGATGGACCCTTGGGGAACCCCTATGGAGACTGGTCGTAGGGGGGATAGGTTGTCCTGCCAAACAACTGCTTGTTGGCGGTCAGATAGGTAACTCTGAAACCAGTTGATGACTGGTTGAGAGAAGGATATGTTATTGAGAAGAGAGATGAGTTGTTTCTGTGGGACCATGTCGAAAGCTTTAGAGAGGTCTAGGAAGGTAGCTGGGGAGAGATAACCTGCATTTTTATTTTGTAGGCTAGTGTTAGAGAAAGTGAGTAAGGTGGTGGTGGTGCTATGGTTAGGTCGGAAACCGTGTTGTGTGTTGGAGAGGAGGTGCTATGGTTAGGTTGGAAATTGTGTTGTGTGTTGGAGAGGAGGTTGTTAGCAAGGAGGTGATCTGAGACTTGAGAATGACTGCATCTCTCTAGTATTTTGGAGAGTGGCGAGAGAAAAGCTATGGGACGGTAATTGGTTAGATCTGTGGAGGGGCCTCCTTTGTGTAGGGGAATTATATGTGAGACTTTCCATAGTGTGGGAACATAACTTTCTGACAGAGATCTGTTAATCAAAAGTGATACAGTGTAGGCTAGAGCGTCAGCTGCAAGTTGAAGTTATTCACTTGGGAGGTTGTCTGCTGCTAATCTGGTGGTTTTAAGTTTAGTTAATAGTTGTTTTATTATGGAGGTAGGAACAGGAGAGAAAGAGAAGCTAGTGGGGAGATTGTTAGTTGTAGTTGATGGTGTGGGTTTATGGGGGGGGGGGTGTGCTGTTTAGCTAGTGATAGTGCGGTTTTATGTGAAGTGATTGTTGAAAGAGGTAACAATATTTTCGGAGGAGTGAGTTAAGTTAGGAGTGGGTGTACTTACTTTACCTGGGTAGAGGATGGAGTTTATTAGGGACCAGAATTGTTTGGGGTTATGTTGGGAGGAGATAAGGGCAGACTGGTAGTACTGGATTTTTTCCTGTTTTATAAGATTTTTGGTTCTATTGTGTAGTTCTAAGAATTTTTGCCTAGTAGAGGGGGTTTTGGTTTTGTGCTAGTTGTCCCAGACTTTATCCCTGTTTTTCATTTCAGGCTTGGTGTTTTTTGTAGCCATGGGGATGGTTAGGCTCTAGTTTGGGAACATCTTATGGGGACATGGTAGTTAAGGATGTATAGGAATGTTTTATTAAAGTAGTCAACTGCATCATCTAGTTTGAGGTATTTTAGAGGTTGCCAGTTACAGTCTTTTAGGGAAGAGCTGAATGAGAGAGGGTTAAAGTTAATTTTTTTGCATATTTGACGGTAGATGAAATGAAATGAGATGTGGACATCCTACAAAAGGGCCTCGCTGAGACAGATGCCTGGTGTCAAAGCCATGGCCTCAAGCTCAATGCCAAAAAGTGCATTGTCATCCCTTTTGGTAAAAACTCAGTACCCATGAACTACCACATAGGTGGTAGTCTACTTAACACCGAAAGTGTGATAAGAGACCTTGGGACACAGGTGGACAGTAGTCTCTCCTTTGATAATCACATCGCCACAATAGTCAGGAAATCCTTCTATGTGGTACACCTCATCACAAAAGGTTTCTCATCCAGGAAAAAAGAGGTCATTGCTCCCCTCTACTCATCATTCATTAGACTCATTATAGAGTACAATGCCCACTTTGGTATGTACCTCACAAGACATCTACAACAACTGGAAAGGCCACAGAAATACCTCACAAAGAGGATTACCGGCCTCAAAGAGATGCCCTATGCAGACCGTCTCAAAAAACTGCAGCTTTACTCCGTTGCATATCGCCTACTCAGAGGCGATCTCTGCCTAACACACAAAGCTATGTCAAACCCAGGGCTTTTAGACATGCTCCGCTTAAAGAAATCCCAATCCCTATGAGCTACATGCTCTGGGGACCTAAACCTCGTCACCACAATAAACAGAACATGCTGGAGGGATAGATTTTGTCCCAGAGACTTCCCATACTCTGGAACAAACTACCTATCTATATCAAACAAAGCTCCTCATTAGCACTCTTCAAGAAAAATCTTGATGATTGGATGGGAGATAGGAAATTCACCCCGGGGATCACTTCTGTGGCTCTGCTCGACAGTGGCACAGGTAAATAATTTTCTTGGGTGGTGAAAGCCAGGGTACATTTGGCTAGGCTTATACAGGCCCTAGGGCCAAAAGCCTAGTACCTACCTATGAACCTATGATGGGTTTTGCTTTATAAAGGTGTTTTTTTAGTGGGAAGGTTGGGGAGTGATCACTGAGGCTGTCAGATAAGCAGCCTGCTATATATGACTGGGGGCTCTTATTGACTAGTATCCAATCAAGGGTAGTGTGTTTGTTGGAGTTATTTATCCTAGTAGGTGACTGGACTAGTTGGGTGAAGCCATGAAGATTTACATGATGGGTTGGGTGGTTGCTAGAACAGGATTGCCAGTCAGTGTTAAAGTCTCCTAGAATTAAAGTTTCTTGGGGTAGGTGGTGGGTAGTCCAGCTGAGGAGGTTTTCAAGTGGAGGGATGTTGTGGCCAGTTGGGAAGTAGCAACCAATTATGTTTAGGGTTTTATTTTGGTTTATTTTAAGGTTGGTATATATTATTTCTTCCTTACCTATTTGGGGAGCTGCTAACTTTAAGATCTGGATGTCTAGATGCTGCTTAAATATTATAGCTATACCACCTCCTTTTTTGTTTAGTCGGTCTACTCTTAGTATATTGTAACTGGTAGAGAGGATTTGCTCATTAGTAATGTGTGGTTTTAACCATGTTTCTGTAAGGATCACTACATCAGGGGAGTAGAAGTCTATGGTGGCATGAAATTCATGCACCTTGTTGCATTTACTTCTAATATTTAGGCTTATCAGAAGGAGGTCAGTTGGCTTTCTCTTGGCTGTGATTTGGGAGAGAATGTGGTTTGTAGTCTGATTATGAGGGGAGGGGTTGGAGATTGAGGGGCCAGGATTGGGATGGATGTCTCCACTAAGTGCTAGGTTGGATATGGATGAGATTATTAGTTTTATCAATTTCTGGATATGCTTGCTTATAAGGGAAGTTTTTTGATTGAGTTCTGTGGGTAATAGGTATGGTGGTAGGGTTATGTTAGGTTGTGTGGTTGTTTTTAGTTTAGGTATTGTGGTCTGTAGTCTATATAGAGGGTGTATTGGGAAGGTTGTTGGCCTGATGAGAGAGTAGTAGAGTAGAGGTGGGATATGAGTGATGGTGTGTGTGGTGGTACAGTGGTAGTGGTTGAGTGCAGGAATAGTGGATGTGATGTATGCAAGGAGTGTGCATGCAGTGAGTATAGGTATGGTGTGCTTGTACATATTAGCTGAGTAGGAAGGATATTAGTGAGAAGCTGTAGGAGGAAGTATAGGTATGGTGATGTTATAGGTTGTTTGAAGGGTGGGAGGGGTTACTGTTTGTAATAAAGGTAGGACCACTAAGGGCGGGTGAGAATTCGGAGCAGGGAGGGAAGCCAAGGAAGACTATCAGTAGGTTTATAGGTTATAATGAAAAGGGCTGGCCCTGATTAGGCTGCAATTGTTCTTGTGGGGAGGGGGACGATCAGAATAGACCAGAAAAGTGGTGGATAGCCAATAGTATGATGAAAAGGGCTGCCCCTGACTTCACAGATATGCAATTCTACAGAAACAATAAGAAAAGGCAGTAGGTACTCTGACTTGCTTGTTTTGCATACCTGTCTTACTGAAATAAAATAAGCCAATTTTACCAAGGGGTTATGTGGAAATTAGGAATACAAGAATTTATAAGAGAAAGGTTTAGTAGAAGTAGAGTAACAGCACAGCATACAAATAGTACAGCATATAAAGACAGATTGCAGTTAGAAGTACAGAATGGGGGGGGGGGCAGCTAATGTTCTGAAACAATAAGGAAAATCAGGAGGTACTTTGGACTTACTTGTTTTGCATACCTTTCTTTTGAAATAAAATAAACAGTTGTAACCAGGAGTATGTGTGATTTAGAAAGACCACAAGTTATAGGAGAAAGGGTTTAGCAATACTAGAAAACAGCAGGGCTTTCAAATAGTTGAAACAGTTTGCAAACGGAGACTGCTCTTAGGAAGTACAGTATGGGGATGGGGCAAGCTAACGTCCGTGATGGAGTGCTTTACTTAAAAATAGAAATTAAACAAGGGCTAGCAATTAATTTTGTCTGGAGGATAAAACATAAAACATTGTCAGAAGGAAAAGGATTCTTGGCAGAACTAGTCTTAGCTCCTTTAGGTCCCTGTGTAATGACCTCTGGGTCTGCAGCAGGATTTTTGTACAGGTATTTGTGAGAATCCGGTACTCTGTAATATCTACCAGGTTTACTGGGAGCAGATGGTAGGGTGTCAGGGGCTAAGCTGGATTCATGGAAAACATCATCCACCACTTCTAAAATAGGGGAGATGGCCAGGGGTCGGTGCTGGTGCATGCCCAGAAACTTTCTTTTTCTTAGACTGGGGGAAATCCTGAGATTCCCATAGGAAATGTTCCCTGAGGGTGTGAAGGGTTTTCCCCAAAGGAAAGGTCTTCTGGTGGGGAGGCAGAAGGAATGGATTCCTCTGCATCTGAATCCTCATAAGCAGTCAGAGGTTGTTGTTCCTCTTTAAAATCTGAATAATCAGATTCCTCAGAAGCCTGTTGTGTCATAATTTTAGGATAAGGGTGTCTTTTCCTTTTAGAAGTTGTGGCCTGACTACCCCTGATAAGGGAGATGAGATCCTCCGCCATTTTAAGCATTTGTGATTGGGGTGATGGAGCAGGAGCAAGATGGTGGCTAGAACAGATTTTCTAGAAGTGGCCTGGTTTCTAGGCCTAAGAGTATCCATCGGTCTGAGAGAAATGGTAGTCGGATGAGAAGACGTCTTTTTTTTGTCTAGATTCGGTATTGCGAGAGACCTCCTCGGAAGCCGGTGCCTGTGTCGCAGCTCCAGACCCAACCAAAGCAGAGACAGCCAAAGGCACGTAAGATGAAGAAGATTTCTGTGGCATATCAGACCCTGAAAGGGTCTCGGTAGAGGCATGCATAGATATTGAATTGGGCATCAGGGGCTGCGAAAGCACCTCACTGAATTCCGGAGAATTGATGACCTGCTTAGCAGTAGAGTCATTGGAAGGCTTAGCCTTGTGTGGTCTGTCTCTATCTTTATCTCTGCGATTTTTCAAAATGTCCACGGATTGTTGGCTGATGGATACCATTTTGGAATGAGAAGATGGAAGATGAAAATACCTGTCTACAATAAGAGCTCTACGGCAAATGGCTCTCACGTTAAAGAGGGCACAGAACTGGCAATGGGGAGGTTGTGGTCTGGGCCTAAACAAGTGACACAGTATGAATGGAAAGTCCTGGTGTGGGATCTACTTTTCACAGGTGAGACAATTGTTAACTTTTTTGGACGTTGGTTAGTGCAAGAAAAAAGGATCCCCAACGGGGTACTTAGCTTTAGACATTTTCCGTTGTAATTCAAACTCTGGTAGCAACCGACCAGCACACTTGTGAACTGCTTCTGCTACAGGCTCCATGGCAAGAAAGACTGGTGTAATGGTGTCGGCTGCCTTGCTTTATAGCACTGATGAGCTGATGTCAGACTACAGGTGACAGCAGCCGACACAGAAAAACATTGACTCTGGTATTCAGGCCGGCAGAGGGCTACCACAGCAGGGATAAACCACAGGTGATGATGGCAATAGTGAACATTATTAAATCTCTTTTTGGCATAACATATTTTTTCACTTCATCAGATATCTTTATTCTTTTTTTCTTTTGTTTCTGTGTAGGCATGAAACACCCCTATTTATACCACCATTTGACTAATACCGGAATCAGTTCCCATCATTCTCCCTACAATTACTATTTTCATACCTAATACCTTTCTTTCAACATTATTTATTAAAATAGCAACCCCAAGGCATTCTTCCTGTACCATCATCTACAATATTTCCTTTCTTTACTAATTCTGGAAATACAAACTTTTTTATGTATTCTGAAATCTCCCATGTTATAAGCAGTACTGTGTTGTTTCACAGTTCTCTTCCATTCATACACTGTAAAATATCTTGTTTCATTCCTTGTACTGTTTGCATTAATAGATAATATTGAACATTTAGCCTTTTCATTTTTTCTGTTTATTCTTTACCATCTTCATGTTTATTTTTCATACTTTATGTGGTGTCACAACTAATGCTGGGGTAAGGAAAGCTGATATAAAAATGTTATAGGTTCATAGGTAAGTACTAGGCTATTAGCCCGAGGACATAAGTAAGAATAGCCAACTGTGTCTTGGCTTTCGCCACCCATGTAGTGTTAAATTCCTGCCCCTCTATCGAGTAGAGCCCCAGACGTGATCCCAGGGGTGAATTTCCTATCACCCATCCACTTATCAAGGTTTTTCTTGAAGAGTGCTAATGATGAGCTCTGCTTGATGTGAATGGGAATTTTGTTCTAGACCATGGGAAGTCTCTGGGACAAGAATCTATCCCTCCAGCATGTCCTATTTATTGTTGTGATGAGGTTTAGGTCCCTAGAGCATGTAGCTTGGGGAGACTGGGACTTCTTTAAGTGGAGCATGTCCATCAATTCCAGGTTTGACATAGCTTTGTATGTCAGACAGAGGTGGTCTCGGAGTAAGCAGTATGTGACCGAGTAGAGTTGGAGTTTCTTGAGCTGTTCAGCATAGGGCAACTGCTTGAGGTCAGCAATTGTCAAATTGTCAAAGGTGAGGTACTTTTGAGGCCTCTCCAGTTGTTGTAGGTGTCTTGTGAGGTACATCCCAAACGGAGCATTGTACTCAATGAGTGGTCTGATAAGTGATGAGGAGAGGGGGACAATGACTTCCTTTTTTCTAGATGCGAACCCTTTTGTGATTAGGTGGGCCACACAGAAAGATTTTCTGACCACTGTGGCAATGTGATTATCAAATGAGAGGTTACTATTCACTTGGGTCCCAAGATCTCTTATCACACTTTCTGTGTTAAGTAAACTTCCCCCTATTTGGTAATTCATGGATACCGTGTTTTGACCAAAGGGAATGACAATGCACTTTTTGGCATTTAGCCTGAGGCCATGTTTTTGGCACCAGGTGTCCGTGTCGGTGAGGCCCTTTTGCAGGATGTCTATGTTGGCAGGGGAATCAATAATGGCACCCAGTTTGCAGTCATCTGTGAACTTGGTTAGCCATAGACCCTCAGTGTTCGCTTGCACTTCGGGGAAGTATAGACCGAACAGGGAGAGGTCCCAAGACTGAACCCTGGGGCACTCCACTTGTCACTGGCTTGGAGTCGGATCTGGAGTCTGTAACTCTCACCATGTGGGTTCTGTCCATGAGCCAGTTAGCCACCCATCTCATGATGTAAGGGTTTATATTAAGGTTGATGAGTTTATCTATGATTTCTGAATGGGGGATAGTATCAAAGGCTTTTGCAAGGTCCAGATATGCTGTGTGGACCAGTTTACCCTCATCTATGGCCTTAGTAACTGTTTCAAAGAAGTCTATCAGGTTTAGGAGACATGATCTACCCTTTAAAAATCTGAATTGGGTAGCATCCAAAGTTTGGAGGTTACCAATGTCTTTGTTTATGAGTTCCATGATGATATGCTCCATGGCCTTGCAGATCAGGCTTGTCAGGCTAATAAGTCGATAGTTCCCAGGGTCTGTGGTGGCTCCTCCTTTGTGGAGTGGGATAACTGTGGCTGTGCACTATTCAGTGGGCACTTAGCCTGTGGTGAGGCTGTGATTGTACATGGAGTTTAGGTGGGGGGGTTAGTTCATTTTGGAGTTCATGTAAGATGCAGCTTGGGATGTTGTCCAGTCCTATGGATGCTGTGTTTTTGGCTTTAGAGAGTGCCATTTTTACCTGTGTGTTTGTGATTAATGGGGCTCTACAGTCATTTGGTATAGTTATAGGCCCTTTGGGGGTGAGAGGTGAGTAAAGTTTGCACTGAACCTATCTGCCAAGATGTTGGCAATGTCAGTTGGCTCTGTATATTTTACACCATTCTATTGTAGCTCGGTGCAGATCTGGGTGTTGCCATGGAGATTCTTGACATAGCTAAAGAATGTCTTGTGGTTGTCTTTGGAATCTGTGGCAATTTTCCTTTCAAAATTTGCTTTGGAGGATTTTATGAGGGATCTTAGCTTCTTACTGAGGCCCGTCAGGGAGCTCCTCCATTCCTGGGTTTTTACTCTCTTTTGCAACAGTTTCTTCCTTCTGTTGTAGAGTTTGTTAGTGGCAGGGACCACCAGATTGGCTTCCTTTTTTTGGAGGATAGCATCTTAGTTTTGTTGGGGATAGCATGATCCATGCACTCATGCAGGTGCTTGTAGAGTGCATTTGTGTAGGATTCAGCAGTCATGACTGTATTATCCATCTGCAGGGGCATCGCAAAGTTAGCCTCCTCAGTTTTGAGTAGTGTGAAGTTCACTTTGGAGAAATTGTTTAAGATGGTTTCCTTGTATGGGGCTGGGGTCGGGATGTGGATATCTAGGGTGATTAGTTCATGGTCTGATCTAACAAGCGAGGAGTTAATCTCTGGTGTTGAGCACCAGTCACCCATGTTGGTAATGACCAGGAATAGAATACTGTTGCCCCTGGTGGGGGTGTTGTCAAGTTGATCCAGGGCATTTGAGTTTACAAATTCCAGGAATCATTGTGCAAGGGGATAAGTACAAGAGTAGTTTTCCCAGTTTATGTTAGGGTAGTTGAAATTGCCCATTATTAAGGTATTTGGTTGGGCCCTCATTTTTTCCAGTGTCTCCAGGAATGAGGAGTGTGGGTCCTGAGTCATGGTGGGGGATCTATAACAAGCTATAATTTGGAATGCATTTTTGCCCAGGGTTAGTTGCACTTGGATGATCTCAGAGGCATTGTGTTGTGCAACTAGTCAGGAGGTGTGGATGTCCTTGATGAATATGGACACACCTCCGCCCTTAGTGTTTCAGTCTGGGTTTTGTGGCCGAAACGTGCGGTATGAATTATAGCCTGGTAGTGCTGGGGTGCTCTTGGGAGCCTTGAACCAGGTCTCAGTCACTGCACAGATATCAATGTTCTCCATTTTGAGGAGTGCTTCGAGTGAGTGCATTTTGAGGTTTAAACTCCTAGCATTGAGTAGCATTGTTCTCAGTTTGTTTGTCACCTGTAGTTCTTACGGTGCTGGGTTTGTCTTTTGAGCCTTGCCTAAAAAAGGCACTATGGGGGTGGCAAGAGCCTTGGCCAATATCCTGTATCCCAGGTGTGACAGGTGCAGGCCATCTCTGGTGAAGCATCGTGGCCTGTCAAGCATGTCATCCCAAGCAGACAGATACTGGATCCCCTTTGAATGACACCAGAAGCCTAGCCAATCGTTGAAGTTGATCATCTTAACCTTGTACTGTGGTATCATTCTTGGTGAAGGCAAGATGCTACTCAGGGCTATGATCATACCTGCCTGGGCTACAAGATCAGAGAGCTCTTCCATGTCTCTTTTCATGTAGTCCAGGGAAGTACACCTCAGGTCATTTAAACCAACATGGACAATGACAGAGTCATATTTGTACCTGCCTTGTAGTGACCTGAGTGCATGCTTTATGTAGCGTATTCTGGCACCTGACAAGCAGCTGACAGTAACCTTCTCTTTGTCCAACCTGGTGAGTGGGACATTGGTGTGCCTGACTACAGAGTCACCTATCACTGGTGTGTTGGGTATGTTGTTTTGCCTTATGGGCTGTGATTGTGTGGCACACCGAGTTTGTGGGCTATGTGTTGTATGGGGCGTGTTGGTGGAAGGAGGTTGCTTGTGTGTCTGCTTTAGAGGTCTCTGTTGCCTAGGCAGCTTTAGATTTTTAATCAGAGCCTCCATATATGTCTTGGTGTTACTATGTGTGGGTTTTGGAGGTGTTGGTTTCGTAGGTCTATGTGACGTGAGTGGGGTGCTGTGAGTTGTTACCTTCTCCTCGTGACTGTCTGTTCCAGTCTTGGTTGGAGAGATCTTTGCCTTTAGATTGGCTGTGTAAGTGCATCTCTCACAGGTATTAGTGTTTGTTGGTAGGAGGAGAGAGTTGTCTATGTACATGAGGCAGTTGTAAAATTGTCTCAAGATGCCCAGGTTCATCAGGTAGACTGGAGAGTACACCAGGAGCTGTCTCTTGGACATGCCTAATAAGTAGTAAAGATTGTTTTATTTTGTTAAGTGGGGAAGTGGTAAAGACTGTTTTCTTTTGTCAAGTAGGGAAGTATATAGGCTATTCCTTCCAGACAGGTGAAGTATATAGACTATTTCTTCCAGGCAGGTGAGGGGGTTGAGTGCTGGGGATTTTTTAGTGCTGCAGCTGTTTTAGAACAAGTGCTGGGCTAGACGATGCAGGTCTGAGTGCTTAGGCTGAAAGACTGACTAGTTATAAGGGAAAAACTGAAGAGCAGACTTTGTGGAGCCGGGGATAGTTAACCCTAGCTAACCGGAGCTGCATGGTGTGCAAAACTACGCAAATGTGGGTTTTTATAGCAGAAAGATGAAAGGGATAGAAAAGCCAAAAAAAGTACTTAATCAATCCAAAGTCTCTCTTTTCTCCTTCTGCTGCTGTAGGACTCTGCAGTACACCTGGGCAGGATCTTGCTGAGCTGATACAAGCACAAAAAACGCACAAATGCAGGTTTTTATAGCAGAAAGATGAAAGGGATAGAAATTAGCCCAAAATGGCCAATAAACTACAAATTCTGAGCTGAAAACCACTCATTCAGGGAAAGATAGGCTGCTCAAAGCTCCCCACTCTCACCGGTGAACAGAGAAACTTCCTTCTATCCAACTAAATTATTGGCAACATAGAAACTACAATATAGCCCTGGATTCAGCAAACTCTGAAAACTGGACTCTACTAGCTTCAGAAAGGTGGGAAACAAGTGTAGAATAGGTCATTTTTTTGTTTTTTTTTGTTTTTTAAGAAGTTAAGGCAAGTACAACAAAATAATCACTTTAACGCACAGTAAAACGGCTATTGCACTTGAGTGTGTAGCCTACAACAGTTAAACAGTTTAAATGCTCACAGACACGATTTTACAACTATAAACAGTAAGTACAATAAACAGCTGAAATAGGCTTTTTAGTATCAAATAAATGCTAGAAACTGAGTATTTAGGCGGAATTAGCATACCCAGGACAGTACTGCTAATTTCCTTTTCAGTCTTACAGTTAGGCTGCATTTTATATACTGATTATTGAGTTAAACTTGTATGTACTTTCTTTCTTTTATTCTAAAATGCTGAGAAGCATTGGCGTGACTTGAGAGATCACTCATCTTTTGACAGCTAGGACCCTTTTTCATATATGCAGGCTGTATGTGCCACCATTCTTCATATATCTGACTGACATTCATTGGGCTCTAACCCTATCTGTACCACCAGTCATCCCACCTTACACTAGCTCCTTTAGAAACTTTGGCTTTTTGGTTACTTTCTTTTTTACTGTTTCATTTTGTTCCCTTAAATCTTCCTCTTTTAATATGTCACACCTATTTTCTATAGTAGTACCATCAGTAATTTTTATTCTGTTTTTTTTTAACTTATCCAGTATAATTCTATTTAATTTCTGAAATGATCTGTATTCACTTTCTTTATTTTCTTCAATATTACCTTTTCCTTCCACTCTTTAAAATCAACCCCAAAAAGCCTTGATTCATACTGTTTTCTATAGGTCAGCATAATATATTTTACAGTAGTACGCCTTCTATAATCATGACAATACAATATACAGATGATTAATGGGGGTGATAAGACTGCTGCATAGAGCTTACGTTGTGGTTGCGTTGTTGTGTTTCTAGTGGCTGCTCATCATTCTATGGCTAAGTGACTTATTCTTAATTGTTTTTCTTTCTACATTTGGAATTTCAGATAAAGATAGATTCTGATAGCTCTTGTTGAATCACACAACATATATGGTGGCGATGAGCTAATGTTAGCTTTTTGTTACAGATCAGTTATCAAACAGTAATCAAAACTACCTGCAGCCATATGACTAATGTTTCTTAAATAAGCACTCTGTATAAATCTCCCTTTACTGACACACATTAAAAATGTCATATTTTTTACTATTTAGTTAAATAACTATATAGCATTTTAATTTTTTTAACATTATATGACAGCTAGTGAACAATCTTTCTAAAACAGCTGTTGAAGTGTCTGCAGAATGCATGGAAAATAATACAAAAGCAAAATATAATTATTTGCAGATTTAGATTAAAAGTATAACAAGTTAATACAATTTTAAAATGAAGTACTTTCTAGGAAAAGTGACTTCGGTAAGAATAGTGCTCTTTCTGTTCAAGTTAGAAGCCTTTAAGAAGTGACGTTAGCAAAATAATTAGCCATGAACCTTGGAACATTTTGTTATAATTGCTTTGTTTCGGGATCCTAATAAAAAAGGAATAGTAAGTGTATTAGTGCCCTAAAATGATTAGGCAGATAATCAATTTACAAAATGTCCTACAAAGGAAGTCATTTGTTCAGTATAAAATCAGAGTGGCTGAAGATGGTGGAATTCAGATCCAAATATGCCTCTTTGAGCATTATCAACTATGCTATTTTACAAGCCAGCAGAGCAAGTGATCACTACAAACTGTTTTATTATGCAGTCTTTTTACTAAAATTATATTAGTACTATTTGAGGAGCTCTACCAGAAAATGATACCAAGATGATGTCATCATGTTAATTCATTCAATGCCTTCCTATTACTAAAAAAGTGAGGCTGTGACAATTATAAGCTCCACTTGCTAAAGGATGGGTGGAACTGATAAACAAACTGCATAGTATGCAGTAGTATTTTGCATGGTAAGTGTGGAAGTGCAGTGTTTAGGCAATTCACAGACACAACTTTTGCTTCAGTGGAGTAGCCTGCACTGAGCATTATAAAGCATGGTTAAATGACTACAGAACAGCTGTTAATACAGTCAAGCACCCAAATGAGGCGGTAATGATATGCAGAAATACACAAGCAGTCCAGTGTCATAATTCATAACTGTATATGCAGGAAATTTTCAGAACTGCATATTGACAAAATGCTTGTAGTGGCAGCAGCCTCGACAGCACCTATTTGTTCTTATTGGAGCTGCGGCTGGCCAGGTTGTGCAATCTGGGCTAGCAACTGCTTCAGCAATAAAGTTTTATATTACGGTTAACATGCAGTAATATGACTGACCATCAGATAATTGATCGCTTCCATGTAGAAAGGCATTGGGAGACATAAATTCCATTCATGCTGGATCCAGGGGATGTGCAATATTCTTTTTACTGTGGAGATAAAAGTAGGTGTAGCATTTGTTATATTTGCTACTGGGATCTTTCACCAACTGAAAACATATTAGGTATATCACAGCCTTCTGCCTCACAAATACTTAAACATTTTCTCAACATTATGAAGTTGCACTTTAAAGAGCATATCTGGTTCCCTAGGACAGCATAGAAGAGATTCATCACTATATGTGTCTTCTATAACACTGCATGTCTCCCTGAGGTACTTGGCAGGTGCTATATACTGTGCATGTATGGCAATAAAAACCCCGCATGGCCCATACTTATAAATATATATATGGACAGTAAGGCCTAGCATACCCTGAATTCCCAGGCAGTCTGCAATGCAGAACAGATTATTTTCAATTTATGTGAGTGTGTGTGTGTGTGTGTGTGTGTGTTTGTGTGTGTGTGTGCGTGTGTGTGTGTGTGTGTGTGTGTGTGTGTGTGTGTGTGTGTGTGTGTGTGTGTGTATGTGTGTGCGTGTATATGTGTGTGTGTATGTGTGTGCACACGTGCGTGCAGGTATGAACATGCATGGCACAGTATTGCATTTCTCTTGATTCTTATATCTGACATATGTCTCACCTGTATCATCACTTCCAATGAGATGACTTTCCTCAGAGCCATCTGGTTGGTAAGTGTAGGATCAGTGTGCAAAATAAACATTCTGGGATAAATACACAGTGCACACAGCCTCTAACCTCTCCCCAGAATGTTTTTGTTGTATGCTGCAGGTGATACTGGATACTCCAAGTCTTTGCTTATGATTCGTGCTCCCAGTAAGAAACTGTGCATGAAATACAATGCAACATTTTCCTTGGTGAGAAATGGAAAGTCTGTGAACATGTGTTTACTGGCCTGAAGACATGCTTTTACTGCCTTGCCATAAAATATGATCATGCAGAAAGTAGCAAGTCAGCCCCATGGCAAGGGACACATTCCAGACACCACAGCAGCTACAATGTAAGAGTGATAGACACAGTAGACAGTGGTGCTGATGAAAAAGTCGCAGCTAGTCAACAACTATAGGCCATGACAATCACAGAATCACAGTGTCGCACATACTAAACATGATGTATGCAGCTTCACTGCTAAGCAATGCCGGCCAGCACATGATCTGGTCATACTGTGTATCAGACATTACATCAGTACAGCATAGCATGGAAAATGTTGCATGTCCCAGTTGTAATCATTTCCACATATGAGAAAGGACAGAATGACATGACTGTCCATACAAACTGGGTGGGTCACAGGATTCATACAGTGGTGGGAGGTAAACATGTCAAAGGGGGTGGGGTGAGTACCACAGTGGCTTAAGTAGGGTGACCACAAGAGATGGCAGGCTTGTCACATCAATGGGGTGCAAATGCTTCAGCTGGGCCTTGATGCACTTTACTTGCAAGAGTTGCCATGTCTTTCAACACTATATAATGCAGATAGGGTGACAAGTCATAGCCTGGACTTAGATTCAAATTGTTGTGTCCCCCCATGGCAGAGGATGTGACAGTTTCTGATAGCTCATGACAATGGCATTGTCATGAACATTCGTAGAAGTGTTTCTCCTCATTATGACACCGGCAGTCTTTCAAAGAGATGCACCTACTGCAGTAGTGTGTGTCACTATACAGTAGCTTTCAAATGCACCCATCATATCCTGATGACGACACATCATGCCCATGTGGAGCTCATGATGGTGCAGTGTGGAGCTCTAAATGCTACAGAAATACTCGCCAGGTGCATTGCAGAGTGTGACAGCAGCTCATGCCTGGATGACTGCTCATCTGCTGATTAAGTTTGCTGATTCAGCATCAGCTCTACCTCCATCTCATGGAACAAATGGGAGTTGTCATAGTATTGTGAGTATGTCACTGGGCTGTGGTGAGGCTGCCCACATCAACACCATCGCATTAATGTGAATCTGCCTCTTCTGACACAGGGGAAGCTTCTATAAGGATGCCATCCACAGAAGATCACTCAGACATATACCCTAGAACAGCTACCTGTCAGACATTTTGCCTCTACTTCCATTACTGGTAATATGTAAGGTATGTTGCTAGCCCTAACAGGCTCTTTCTTCAGGTACAGGTCAATAGACCTGGCCTAGGTAGTAGGCAGATATGTCTCCTATGCAGTGTCTGTGGGAATAGGCCGGGCATACTTTTCAATGATGAAAAGGGTAACCTTCTCTGTATATTTATTTATATATTTATTTATTGTCATTTGTTTACCAGGAGAGTACATCTAGGCCTTGAAGACATATTTTCAGATGTGGCCCAGGGAGAAAAGCTCCACATATATAAATGTGCAATATATTTAAGACAGCAGAAACATTTGCAGTTCATAATCAAGGATACAAAATGATAAGATGTGTAAGAGAGCAGTTTGTCTTTAAGGGAGCTGCTCTTCTTGAGTTTGGTCATGAAGTTTTTTTTTATTATGCACCTTGTTTAGGTGAGGATTCCAGCAGTGGGGTTTGCTTTTAGTGTTTGTTTTGGGTTTACTTCTGGTAGTTATTGCAGCCTCTATGCAGCCATTCACATGTTTGTATAGGAACTCAGTTAATAATTCTGTATAGCAGTTGTGTTCTTGGGGTTAGGGGGATCCTTTAATTTTGACAAACTGTCAAAATTGGTGACATTGGTATGAATGACCTGAGATGTACCTCGCTGGACTACATGAAAACAGACATAGAGGAGCTCTTGGATCACGTAGCCCAGGCAGGTATGACCCTAGCTCTGAGCAGCATCCTGCCATCACCCAGAATGATACCACAATACAAGGACAAAATGATTGACTTCAACAATTGGCTAAGCTTCTGGTGTCATTCTAAGGGGATCCAGTGTCTGTCTGCCTGGGACAACATTATCAACAGACCATGATGCTTTTTCCAGATTTGGCCTGCACCTGTCAGTCCTGGGATTCTGGATACTGGCTAAGGATCTTGCCATCTCTGTAGTGCCTTTTTTAGGCAAGGTTCAGATGACAAACTCACCACCATAGCAGGTATAAGCAGGCAAAATCTGAGGGTAATTCCTCAGTACTAGAAGTCTAAACCTCAAAATGCACTCACTTGAGGCACTCCTTTAAATGGAGAACATCGACAACTGTGCAGTGACAGAGACCTGGTTCAAGGTTCCAGAGAGCACCCCTGCATTACCAAGCTATAACTCATGCCACACCTTTCGGCCACCTAACCTGGACCAAAACACTAAAGGAGGAGGTGTGTCCATATTCATTAAGGATATCCACACCTCCAGGCTAGTTGTTCAACATAATGCATCCGAAATTATCCAAGTGCAACTAACACTGGGTAAGTCTGCAATCCAGGTTGTAGCTTGTTACAGATCCCTTACCATGCCTCAGGATGCCCACTCCACATTTCTTGATATAGTGGGTAATATTAAGGTACAGCCCAATACCCTAATAATGGGCAATTTCAACTACCCCACCATCAGCTGGGAAAACTACTCATGTACTAACTCATTTGCTCAACGCTTTCTGGAATTCATAAATTCCAACGGCCTGGATCAGCTTGTCCATACTCCCACCAGGGGCAGCAATATTCTGGACCTGGTCATTACCAATATGGGCAACCAATGTTCCACACCAGAGCTCAACTCCTCGCTGATCAGATCCGACCACAAGCTAATCACCCTAGACCCTAGACATCAATAGCCTGCCTCCACCCCCCCATTAAGGAAACTAGAGTAAAATACTTTTCCAAAGCCAACTTCATGCTTCTTAAGACAGAAGTGACAAGCTTCACAACACCTATACAGACAGAAAATAGAGGTACAGCTGCTGAATCCTGTACAAATGCACTGTATAAGCACATACACGAGTGCATGTATTGTGCCATCCCCAACAGAACCAAGATGCTATCCTCCAAAAAAGGAAGCCAATCTGGTGGTCCCCTGCTATAAATAAACTTTACAACAGAAGGAAGAAGCTGTTGCAAAAAAGAGTAAAATCCTCCAATTGCAGGAACTCCCTGGTCAGCCTCAGTAAGAAGCTGAGATCCCTCATAAAATCCTCCAAAGCTAGTTATGAAAATAATATCACCACTATTTCTAAAGACAAGCACAACGCATTCTACAGCTATGTCAAGAATCTCAATGGCGATCCTCAGATCTGCACTGAGCTACAGCACAATGGCACTAGATATACAGAACCAACTGATATTGCCAACATCCATCTATACCGGAAGAATGCAAAGCCCCCGTAATCATGGCTGCACAAGTAAAGACCACACTCTCCAAAGCCAAGAACACAGCATCCAGGGGACCTAACAACATCCCAGGCTGCATTCTGCACAAACTACAGCATGAACTGGCACCCCATCTAAGTACCATGTACAACCCTAGCCTCACATCAGGCTTTGTGCCTACTAAATGGTGCACAGCAATGGCTATCCCACTCCACAAAGGGGGTGCCACCACGGACCCTGGGAACTACTGCCCCATTAGCCTGACAAGCCTGGTCTGCAAGGCCATGGAACATATCATCTTGGAGCTTATAAACAAGGACATAGGTAACCTCCAAACTCTGGACCCCACTCAGTTTGGGTTTGTAAAAGGTAGGTCATGTCTCCTAAACCTGATTGACTTCTTTGAAGTAGTCACCAGGGCCGTGGATGAGGGTAAGGTTGTGCACACAACCTATCTTGACCTCGCCAAGGCTTTCAACACCATCCCCCACTCTGGAATTATAGATAAACTCACTAGACTGGGCATAAATCCCTGTGTCACAAGATGGGTGGCCAGCTGACTCACTGACAGAACCAACACAATGAAAGTAGCCGACTCCAAATCCAACTTTAGAACAGTGACAAGTGGAGTACCACAGGGCTCCGTCCTGGGTTCTCCCCTGTTTGGCATCTACTTCTCAGAAATCCAGGCTAATATAGCAGGTCTTTGGCTAACGAAGATCACAGATGACTGTAAACTAGGTGCCATAATAGAATCGCCTAATGATGTGGACATTCTACAAAGGGGCCTTACTGAGACTGATGCTTGGTATCAAAGTCATGGCTTCAAGCTCAATGCCAAGAAGTGCATTGTCATCCCCTTTGGGAAAAACACTGTACCCATGAACTACCACATAGGAGGTAGCCTACTAAACACCGAAAGTGTGATAAGAGACCTTGGGACACAGGTGGACAGTAGTCTCTCCTTTGATAATCACATCACCACAGTAGTCAGGAAATCCTTCTATGTGGCACACCTCATCACAAAGGGGTTCACCTCCAGAAAAAAAGAGGTCATTGTTCCTCTCTACTCATCCCTCATCAGACCCATTATAGAGTACAATGCCCTGTTTGGCATGTACCTCGCAAGACATCTACAACATCTAGAAATGCCACAGAAATACCTCACTAAGAGGATTACCGGCTGATTCCATACGCAGACTGTCTCAAAAAACTCCAGCTCTACCCTGTCGCTTACTGCCTACCAGAGGTGACCTCTGCCTAATATAAAAAGCCATGTCAAACCCAGATCTGTTGTACAGGCTACACTTAAAAAAAAAAACAATCCCTTTGAGTCACATGTTCCAGGGATGTAAACCTTGCCACCACAATAAACAGAACATGCTGGAGGGATAGATTCCTGTCCCAGACACTTCCCATGCTCTGGAACAAACTACCCATTCATGTCAAGCAAAGCTTCTCATTAGCCCTCTTTTAGAAAAATATCGACAATTGGATGGGAAATAGGAAATTCACCCCAGGGATCACTTCTGTGCCTCTGCTAGAAAGGGGAGCAGGAAAATAACTTTCTTGGGTGGTGAAAGTCAGGGAACTTTTTTGGCTAGGATTATATAGGCCCCAGGGCCAATAGCCTAGTACCTACCTATGAACCCATGAACCTAATAAGATGTAGTTTGCTTTATTTATTTATTTGACATTTGTTAATTGGGTTGGTCCAACTGAGCCAGGAGCCCAGTTTCAGTGGAGACCCGAAGAGAAAAGCTGTAGTACAGAAACAATTACAATACAGGAGCAAAATTACAGTACATAAGTTACAGTACATTAGAGAAGAGGAGCA